>NW_028250556.1:0-169109 GCF_964263255.1 Lissotriton vulgaris | reverse complement strand
ATGGATAAAAGAATGAAAGACTTTTCTAATACTGTATGTTAATTGTTTGTTGTTTTTCTTGTTTTTTTTTTGTTTTCTTTATTTATTTATTTTTTTTATTATGATTGTGTTTCATACTTTATTAATTTTCTAACATTTCATTGTCAGAAATGTCATAATTTATTATAGGGTGTAATTGTTTTTCATTTTGAAGCAAGTTGTCTACTGCTTCAACACATTGTAGAAGTTCGTGGTCTCTACTGTCATCCATAAAGTCATCAAGTTTGTCTTGGCTGCTCTCCTTCAGTTCAAATCGAAAATGAAACTTGCTGCTCGCCTTCCATTTTGCCTGAAATTTGGATTAAAAAAATATATATTAGTAGAGATAGGGCACTGTTGGGATTAATTTTAGATAGGCAGTTTTTATCAGTGAATTTATCTTTTGGCAGTGTATAGTATGAGAGTGGAAATAGGACTAAAAAAAAGTGTATGTGATTTAACCAAGACACTACTACTACAGGAGGGATAGTGTATATGTAGCAGAAAAAGTCTACTATATTAAGTCATAGTGCACAATATATTAAATTATAACTTACCTTCACAAAGAAGTTGAAGTTTTTTGAAGCTTTTGAAATAGGAGGTACAACAAGAAGTAGTAGTCAAAATGGCTGTGTTTCCTTCTCTCCCTTTATATATATACAGGTATATAACCAATCAAATGTCAGGTAATAAAAGTAGAAAATGAAAGTAACATTTTCATTGGTTGTCAATTCCAACAAATTCAGATGTGTTTTGTGAAGTAATTTACCTCACGGTACTTGGAGAGGTCTACAGGGCTAAATGGCTAAATGGAATTTCAATGAAATTTGTGAGAATGGAAGGGATTGTTATGTAGTATGAGCTAATCTATATTTGGTGAGAGTGTTTCTAGTCGTTATTCTGTAAATTACTTTCCCGCCTTTTTTAGACCGCTTTCCGGGAAGCTGCCCGGTTAGCGAACCTTAAGCGTCACGGGAGTCCACCATTTTGTGTTTCGTTCGCATTAAGATACAAGATGGAGGGCAAATAATGTTAGAATGGGTAGAAGGGGGTCATGGTAGACTTATCTTGAACCCCTAGGTTTTCTGAGCGTGGCTGAGGAGGCTTATATGTGCGGAAAAAAATTTTTTTTTTTAAAAAAATTCCGCGAGGTTAGCTTTCGGTTAGCGAACCGGGTAGCGCTCCGGGGAGCGAATTTTGTGGAAAATTAGTGAAAAAAGTTAGAGAAAAATAATAATTGTGAGTGATCAGATGTAGGGTAGCTCTGAGAAGAGCTTTTGGGTTTATGGTACATTTAGGTACTTATAAGTAGGTACCAATGCAGAGTCTTAAATTCAGAATGAAAATTCTGTTGCCCTCATCTGAGAAGTGAACTCCATCTCCTCTGTAGATATCTTGCATGTAGTAACGCAAGTTATTGTTGTACAGAGAGCCCATTCCATGGTCTCTCATGTAAGCTGAAACAGATTTGTTTACATGCTTCCTCGCTTTCTCAATTTGTGGACAAAATTGGTTGGACCACCTCCATTTCTGTCTTTGGCATATATTGGAATATACCAAGGCAGTTTGAGGAAAAAGTGCCATTAATTGCTCCAAGGTGTCCTTTAAAAGCATTTCCAGACCTACCCCTGTCAAAGTGCCCAAATCATTACCTCCACAGTGCACTATTAACAGGTCAGGTTTTGGCAAATGCATAAAGGTTTTCACCAATGGTATCAATTGGTGACATTTTAATCCTCTTTGGCCCAACCACTTAATTTCCACATCTTGTAAATTGAGGTTGTGTAAATTTCTGCTCTCAGCATACCTTTGAGCCCAGTGGATGTAACTATGTCCAACAATCCAGACGTTAAACATGGTGGAAGAAGGTTGTTCTGCAGTCAGATGAAGTGTGGTAATGAAAGGGCAGTTGAAACAGTAGGAGTTTCTAAAGAAAAAAAACTGTGGATTTACAATGCTAATGATTCATTAGCAGTGATTGGTGCATTTCCATTTCTGAAAACAGAAAGTTAGGGTGCATGGATGTGTTCTTTGAAAGATGTAATTTGAATGGTCAAGGAAGAAACATTTAATGAAAGATTGCACTGGATACGCAGGTGCACTGAGAGTTCAGAGTTCAATTGAAACATTGTTGTGTGAATTTGCAAACATGAGAGGTCTTCCAGGAGGTGGTTGCTATGGAAACAAGGCAGACAGGGCAGAGGGGGGAAGGGTTTTGATTTGAAAAAAGTGAGGGAAGAGGTATGATTGGCTAATATGAGAGATATGTGAAAAGAATATCTGTATTTCTGTGCTTTCAATAGCTGCAGCCTTTGGAGTGCATCCTTTTTCTTCTGCTGAAGACAATTTGGTGTATTTCTGAGACTGTTTTCAAAACTCAAAAAATATTTGCTAAGGTGAGAAAAGATTTATTTAATTTAGATAGAGAATAGTATGATTTAAGGAGAAAATGATGAAGAAAGCTGTGTTTTTAAAATGTGGTTTTGTCTCTAGTGATATACTAATAGAATTAGTTTCAAAGAGAAATTATAATTGCATATTTGGTGTAACATTCTGGCATGCAGTTACACAAGATATTGTAATACATGGAGGCCATTTCATGGTCTGTTATGTAAGCTGAAACAGATATGTTGCTTTTAAAAACGATTTAAGAAATCAATTACATTTCTAGATATGTACTGCTAGAGCTTCATAGGTTGTTTTGGGCCATATTTATAAGGTATTTGAGTGTCTAAGATGTTGTGTTCGCCTTTTAAAATGTAAAGTGTTCCTCATGGGACAAGTGTCTTGTAAATACGCTCCCACTTGTGCTTGGCAAATTTAGATTTTGATTATGGGAGTTACCTAGCCATGTTAATAGTGTCCCAAAAATGGTGCTAGGGCATTCCAGAAAACACTTTCATGTGTCTCAAGGACATTTTTAGTCATTTCTTCATGAATGCAGGTATACAATTGATTTATATGCTGTGTTTAAAAACGAATTTTGAAATGAATTAAATTTCAGGATATGTACTGTTAGAGCTTCATAGGTTGTTTGGGGTCATATTTAGAAGGCATTTTAGTGTCTTTGAAGTTATTTTTCCCTTTTTAAATGGAAAGCGTTCCTCATGGGGCCCTGAGCAGTTCTTAGCCATGTTATTTAATAGGAAGTGGATAACATGGCTAAGAGCATTTGCTGGGAAATGCATGAATATCGCTGATTTTTCTGCTATATTCATGCATTGTGGCCGTTTTTTTTCACATTGCTTCATAGGTTGTTTGGGTTCATATTTAGAAGGCATTTTAGTGTCTTTGATGTTATTTTTCCCTTTTTAAATGGAAAGCGTTCCTCATGGGGCCCTGAGCAGTTCTTAGCCATGTTATTTAATAGGAAGTGGATCACATGGCTAAGAGCATTTGCTGGAAAATGCATGAATATCGCTGATTTTTCTGCTATATTCATGCATTGTGGCCGTTTTTTTCACATTGCTTCATAGGTTGTTTGGGTTCATATTTAGAAGGTATTTTAGTGTCTTTGATGTTATTTTTCCCTTTTTAAATGGAAAGCGTTCCTCATGGGGCCCTGAGCAGTTCTTAGCCATGTTATTTAATTGGAAGTGGATAACATGGCTAAGAGCATTTGCTGGAAAATGCATGAATATCGCTGATTTTTCTGCTATATTCATGCATTGCGGCAGTTTTTTTTCACATTGCTTCATAGGTTGTTTGGGTTCATATTTAGAAGGCATTTTAGTGTCTTTGATGTTATTTTTCCCTTTTTAAATGGAAAGCGTTCCTCATGGTGCCCTGAGCAGTTCTTAGCCATGTTATTTAATAGGAAGTGGATAACATGGCTAAGAGCATTTGTTGGAAAATGCATGAATATCGCTGATTTTTCTGCGTTATTCATGCATTGCAGGCCTTTTTTTATCACATTTGCAAGCATTTCTTAGCCATGTTATCCAATGGGAGGTGGATAACATGGCTAAGAGCATTTGCTTCAAAGGTTGTTTGGGGTTATATACCATTTTTGGGAAATTATTAACATGCCTATCTAACTCCCATAATCAAAATCTAAATTTGCCAACCGCAGGTGGGAGCGTATTTACAATAAATTTGCACCATGAAGAATGTAAAATAGCATACTAGATACTCAAATAACTTATAAATATGATCCAAAACATCTTATGAAGCACTAGTAGTGCATATTTCCAGAAATGTATTGGTTTTCATTTAATGATTTACTTCATTGGTAGGCCTTCACATGTTTTTTTACCTTGGTTTTTTTTCAGTGAAAATCTTATCTGCAACCATGTGTTGGCCTCACCTCAAATAAACAAAACAGGTGATGGACTGAATGTGGATCAATGACACACATTCACCCCAGTCCAAAGATCTGGGCCTAAACAAACCTTTAGATAGGCTACATCTTATCGTCATCCTGAATTAATGATTTAAAATATTAGGGAGTGATTTATGAGTGTTGTATGCCTGTTTTGTACCATTGAGTGTCATTTTTGTGATGCAGTGCTGGTGGAAAATATTTGCTATGTTAAATAATTAGTACAGCATTAAGTTTTAGATGACTGTTATTTATTTACTGTTTGGTAATAGTGGTTAATAACATTTTATATTATATTTTTTCACAGATTCAACTGCAGATTCTTTCATAGTTTGGAAAATGCCTTCCAGAAGTCGAATACGAAAGGCTAGAAAACGTCAAAGACAGCAGGATGATGTTTTATTGCAGCAGTCCTCTTCCCCAAATACTTGTCAAAACACCAAGAAAGGTCCGGGTAAGAGCACGAAATCATTCTTAAGAAATATTTGTAGTAAAAAAAATTTTGCTCAAAAAAATGTGTCTCTTAACAAAAAGAGAAGTAATTTAAATGGAAAGGAGAGACCCATCACAAATGTTACTGGTAGAGGAAGAGATAACTCTGTGCATGATAGTAGAAGGAAACAACAGTTTAGGGACATTCGACAACGAATGTTCCGTAATAGGATATTAGTTAATTTATTGAAAAATATTAAAAAGAAAGGCCAACAGAAAGCGGCATTTTATAGGAAGAAGAAAAATGTAGAGAAAATTATTGATCATGCTTTTGAAATCAAGCGAAAGTTGTTTATTTTGGTAATCAATAGAATTAGGAAACTAAGCAAGGTAATTTCTGATTTCAAAACAAAAAGTAGATGGAAGAGAGTAGTAAATCGTACTAACTTTTGTGAAGTTTTTTCTGGAGAATGGATGCATAGTTCAAGTTCTGAGGCATTTTTTAATGAGGAGACTTATTTTCAGGATAATGATTTGGTGCATGCAGTTGACATCAGTGGTCGAGCTTATGAAGTGAAGGATGGTTGTCCAGTTGAAAAAGAACAACTTGTGACAACAGAGACAGAAGAGGCGCTAAGTGATGAGGTTTTAGGAAGACGTCCTAAGGGTCCTGTGTACATTTGGAAGTGTAGTTCTATTTGCAGTGTGCGACAGGTTTCCATCAATTTGCTTTGTGATTTTATACGGACATTTAATAAGAAAAGTTTGAAGCAGAAAATGAAGTTGTTGCAAGATTTAGATCCTTGCAGAGTGAGACAAATGACAGGTTTGCGTGGTCATTCACTGGCTTGTCTTTCCAGGAGAGTATGCCAGAGTGTTTTTCATCATTTCAGGATGCTAGCAGTGCATCATAATAAAGTGAGAAAATTAGTGAGAATGTTGTATTATGCTAAGAGTCCAGCAATTATGCTTAAACAGTTATGTGCTGCTCTTTTGCATGGTTCTGAAATAGATGTGAAGAATCTTTGTGAAGAAATTGAGTTTTGTTACTTTGGTAGTAAAGATGAGAATGTTCAAATTGACCCTGAAGTAGAGGGTAATGTGGAAGATAATGTACAGGTTTCCAGTACAGATAATTTTCAGAAGGAAATTGCCACGTTTCAGATGAAATCAAGTGAGAGGCCTAATTTCACTTGTGTATGTTGTCGACGCACTTATTATAAGAATCAGACTAAGGTAGTGGATTTATATGCAAAAAGTGAAAGGGAAAATAATAGTGAATGGAAGGATTTAGCCACATACTTGATGGTAGAAAATTATTTTGATTTGGGATCGGATCAACGTGTGTGTACTTATTGTTGTAATAAATTAAACCAAAACCAGATGCCTGCTAGGGCAGTTCATAATAATCTGGAATTGGTTGAGATTCCTTCTGAATTGAAGGATTTAAATACTTATGAATCTATTTTGATTCAAAGTATCCATCCCTTTCAGGCTATTGTAAGAATGGAGCCAAAGACAGGGAAATTGCCTCCAGCAGATTTACAGAGAGGATTAAAGGGAAGAGTTGTTTATTTGCCTCTAGATTTGAACAAAAACATTAACACAATTGGAATAGAAAAAGTGGAAGAGGAACCTCTGGTTATCTTGGTTAATGGGGTTCCGACAAAGAATAAGAAAATATGGCAAGATTTAGTGGATGTTAGGAAAGTCAAAAAGGCAACAGTGTATTTGAAGAAAAATAATAAGTACTATAAGAATGTATATGTTGCAGAAGAGGAAGTAAGTGATGAAGAGGATAGCGATTTGTGTGCTGGCCAAATTGAGAAAGTAGAGGCCTCTAAAAGTGAAGAAATATATGAACATTATAGTGTTCATCCTTTGCATTCCAAGGAAGTGATGGGGAATGCTATTGAGTTGTTTCAAATGAAACAAGCCAAAGGGAGTCCCATTAGTGTTTGGGAGGAAAGTTTGGAAGCTCGGTGTTTCCCACAGCTATTTCCCACAGGTCAAGGAGGAAGATATGATGAGCGACCTCGTGAAATTCCTGCGTCTGAATACCGGACTTTACGATTGTATGCAGAAGATCCTAGGTTTCGGCAATGCATTCCCTATTTGTTTCATCTCCTGTTTGAAAGCGATCTGTCTGGACTGTCATATGCAGTGAACCACATCTTAAAAAGTGGTATACAGATGCGAAACATCTCGGCAAGTGACTTTATGCATAAAGTCAATGTCCAAGACAGTATTTTGGATTCTCACTTAATTAATCTCATGGCGTGTCAGCGTGGTACTAATGAGTACTGGTACCGTCGTCATGGTGACTTAAAATGTATGCTGAGGAACTTAGGAACTCCGACATGGTTCCTCACTCTGAGCTGTGCCGAGTATGGCTGGGATGACTTACTTGAATTTCTACGAGAGGCAAATGGAAATATTGAAAACATTGAATTCAAGACACCTGGAGAACTGTGTTCTTTGGATCCTGTGAATGTATGCAGGTACTTCAATCATAGATTTGAAGCTATGATGTCTTTCATCACAAATAAAAAGAATCCACCTCTTGGAGAGGTGTTGGATTTCTTCTGGAGAAAGGAGTACCAAGCAAGAGGTGCCCCTCATATACATATGTTGCTGTGGATCAAGGATGCACCTAAATTTGGAACAGATCCGGATGACTTAGTGATGAATTTCATCGAACAGTATTCTACGTGTGCTGTTCCAAACGCAACGGAGAAGAAAAGTCTAAGAGAACAAGTTCTACGTTTCCAAAGCCATCGTTGTGGAAAGTACTGTCGTCGTAAATTCAGAAACAAGGACAAGTTCTACACCAAATGTCGTTTCAACTTTCCACGACCGGTGATTTCTAAAGGAAGAGTGAACAGTTTGATGTCTTCGCTGCGACATAATGTGACGAGGAAATCACCCAAGAATACATACAATTTGAAAAGGAACGAAGAGTCCAAGTACATCAATGACTACAACCCAGTGATTTTGTCCATGTGGAATGCCAACATGGATATACAGTTTGTGGCTGACAACTGTATGGCTGTGGCTCGGTATGTGACATCTTACATCACCAAAAAAGAAAAGACCGAACTGAAGGATATGTGGGAGGACATTTCCCATGAAAAGAGCCTCAGCAAGAAGTTGTACAGTTTCAGTCTGAAGATGTTGTCGCATCGAGAAATCGGAGCTTACGAATGTTCTGATCGATTGTCTTCAGCAAGTCTCTATGCCAAATCCAGGAGTCTCGTTTGGGCGAGTCTTGGTCTTGCTGCAACGCGAAATCGAGTTCTAAAACCTGTTCGGGAAATTGAGTATTTGGCAGAAAAGGAACCAAACAGTACCGACATTTTGAAGACCAACATGTTGGATACATATTATCCAAATCGAAGCAGTCACCTTGAGAATATTTGTCTATATGAGGTTCTCCAAAATTATATATTCAAGAGGAACATCAAAGAAGATATTGAGAAAGGAGTGTATGCTGTAATTGGAAGTGAGGGATGCCTGGTCAAGCAAAGAAAATGCCAATTAGTAAACCATCGAAAATTAAGTGGCGAATCTCCAGAAAAAAAGGAGTTTTTCTATTTAGCACTTTTGCAACTTTTCAAGCCTTGGCGTGCAGAAGAGGAACTGCTTGGAGATTTCCTCTGTTACGAAGACTCTTTCAATGCAGCCAAGGAGTCCATAGAATGTCCTGCTTTTTCTAAATATCAAGAAATGCTAACTTTGGAAATTGAGCAGGAAGCAACGATTGCAGCCGAGATTGCCAGAGACAGTTCTCAGGACAGTCAGAGTTCTGTTTCATTGAGTCAAGATCCACTTGGAGGACCTATTATCGAAAATGAAGCTGCCACTGCTATGAATGAAGTAGAAAGAGCCATGGCACATGCTCAGGAGGATTCAGTTAACTTACAAGACTTGGAAAAACAACTCAACGTTGAGCAGAGGAAAATATATGATGAAGTTACCAAGGAAATTGAGCACGGATTAAGTCATGAGAAGAAAGAGTGCTCGTGTACGTCGTTGAAGCCTGTCCGACTGTACGTGAGTGGAGAAGCGGGAACTGGAAAAAGTTTCCTCATTAAAGCAATCTCTTGTTATTTGCAGGAAAGGACTGAGTCATCGCTGTCTTGTGTTGTCACCGCTCCTACTGGACTGGCAGCACATAATATTAAAGGTATTACTTTGCATCGTCTATTGATGCTGCCGGTGGAGCATGACAACAAATTACAATACAACAAGTTATCTGGAGATGCTTGCTGTGAAGTTTCAAGAGTTTTGAGGAAAATGAAACTACTTATCATTGACGAAGTAAGCATGGTTTCCAATGTCATGCTTGCCTTTGTGCATTTGAGAATGCAAGAAGTACTTAAAACTGAATATGATGTCTTATTTGGTGGGAAACACATTATTGTTTTCGGAGATCTTCTACAGCTGACACCAGTAAAAGGTCAACCTGTGTTCAAAATACTCACGCATGAAGATACCAGGAAGTGCCTAGGGAGCATTGGCAACGTCAATATATGGTTAAACTTCAATTATGCAGAACTGCATCAAAATATGCGTCAGGCAAAGGATGAAGATTACAAGAATATTCTACAAGATATTAGAATTGGAAAAGTGACCGAGCATGGGAAAGAAGCTTTAAATGCACGGTTACTGTCAAATTTGTATCCCAAACAAGATATTGTGCCTGAGAATATTTTTCAGAAAATTACTGAGAAGAAATCCGGGATATGTCTCATGCCAACTCTTGCAGAATGTGCCATCTTCAACAACAAAATGTTGAATTTAGAAAAGCAAGAGATTGTGAAACTTGAAGCTATCGACAAATTAGAGCATATGGGATCAACAATTATTTTGTCAGACAATTTGAAATCAAAATTGGATTCATTAGAGAAGACTATATCTAAAACAGCGGGTTTTGAAAAGACTTTGAATGTGTGTTTAAATTGCCGAATTATTTTGAGAAGGAATTTACATGTAGAAAGAGGTCTGGTAAATGGATCAATGGGTAATGTTGTTGATTTTGAGAAATACAGAAATAGAGATGGAATAGAATTTTTAAAAATTAAATTTGATGGCATTGAGGAAGTACAGCAAATTGGTCGTTGTTCTGCTAGGTTTTTGCTTGTTAAAGATTTATATGTTCGCCGTAAACAGTTTCCTGTTTGCTTGGCATATGCGGTGACAATCCATAAATCGCAAGGTTTAAGTGTAGACTGTGCATTGGTGAATATTGGCAGTTCTGTGTTCAAGGAGGGTATGGCATATGTGGCATTGTCACGAGTTAGAACTTTATCGGGATTGTACTTGATTGACTGTGATGTCACAAACATTTGTGCGGATCTAGATTGTGTTAAGGAATACAATAGGTTAAGAAGAGAGTATGCGCCACATTTGCCTCAATATCCTTTGTTTGAGAAACGTGTGGTAGGCCGCAAACGTAGAAATAGCAGTAATAGTAGGGAGGTTGTTGCAAAAAGACTAAAAGTCAATGAACCGAAAATTGTTAGCAGAAAGAAAGTGGATTCTGTTGAAGATGTTGTCGGTTTTCAATTTGAAAACAGTTCTGGTGTCAACTGCTATGCAAATGTAGTGGTTAATGTTCTCTTTTCACTAGAGAGTTTAAAAGAACAGATTCTGTTGAATTCTGAACAAATTTTATGCTGTTTGTTGAATTCTGTTTTCGAGAAATGTAGCAGTGATCGAACAAAAGTAGAAAGTGTGTCTGAAGTTCGTTATCTGTTAGATGAATGTTCAGGTCAAACAGACTTCTCTGAAAATAATCAGCAAGATTGTCAGGAGTTTTTAATGTATATGCTTGATATATTGCAAGTTGAGGGTGTAGATGTAGATCACCTGTTTGGGCTTTCTTATCAATGGCAGCATGACTGCGAGAACTGTATGGTATCAAGTACTACTAGTGTAGACTCAGAAAGATTTATATATTTAACTTTGCCAGACAGTAAATCAGTCTCCTTTAATAAGCTAGTAAATGCAGCGGATCACAACATGGAGTGTAGCCAATGTAAATGTGATATGATGTCAACATTATTTATACGTAGATATGGCCAGTATGTCATTTTAATGATGCAACGATGTAGGCCTGATGGAACAAAATTGTCAACTTTAATAAAAAATTTTGTGGCTTCTCAGCTGTCAATATCAGGGAGGACTTTTGTTACTGTAGCAATTATCTATCACGATGGTCCATCAACAACATCAGGACATTATACAGCTTACTTAAAGTCTGGAAACGGCTGGTCATTCTGTAATGATTCTGTTGTAACGTTCAAAAAAAAATTGCCGTTTGACCTTAAAAATTCTTACCTGGTGTTTTTAAAACCAAAATTTTAAGTAGAGGGAATGTAAGTCTGCAATGCTGTCTCGATTAAAAATTCAACTATATAAACCTAATGCAAGTAAGTCTGCTTCATAGTAAGCAGTATCAGTGTCATAGGAAAAGGAGAACATGACTGACAAAGAAGAGTAAGATATTAGTAGTCCAGGATTGTGAAAATAATCTCAAATATTTTATTTTTGAAAGTTGCGAAAATAGAAAATGTCGGGATTTGATTGGAAGAATTACAAGATTTGCGAATCGCGGCAACATGATTTGGCCTAGTGGAAACATGTGATATAATGAGAGAAGTTTTTTTTCTATGTAACATATTTCACGTATCGATGGAGGTTTTCTTTCAGAAAGTGGCGGGCTGAAAATATTTAAAGCACAACAGAGTGGATGCTGTTTATAGGAGATCCTTCGACGTCATTGAAAGTAAGTTAATTTTAAGAAGTTTTGAAATCAGATTTCTTAGGTTGTATGGGTTTTTTAAACACAGTCATTTTGATTGTGTTTTTTTTTCCCCGCTGTTACATGATGAATACCTTCAAGTCACTGATTTAAGTGAAATTTGATACATTCTGAGAACAGCAAAAATAAACCATTTAACATGTATAATTAATGTTATGCTTTTTGTCCTTATGATATACATTTAGAAATGTGTGGTACATATGGGTAAGGTGAGTTCTGTAAATATCAATTTTAATGCTTAGAGTGCTGTACTTCTGGGTAGTGTTTTTTTTTTATAAAAAAAAGAGGCCTCACCTCAAAGAAAGCTCTTGAAAGCACACATCTTATTTGCATCCTAAAACAATCATTTACAATGTTAGACACAATTTTATTATGACTTTACATCTTTTTTGCGCTGCTATTGCATCACTATTGTGAGACATTAGCAGTGCAAGAAAAACATCATGTTTCAAAATAGGCCTCAGTTCAGCAATATCAAGATACAGTTTCTTTCGAATATATATCTTTAGGATTGTGTAGGGAACGTAGAGAAGCAGAGACTTCTGTAAATGTCAAAGTTGTTGAAAAACTGTTTGTTTTTGAACCTTTTCCCTTGTCTTTTCTAATTTTTAAATACATGTTTTAATATTTTTTGAAATGTTTGTTCTTTGTTTTACAGATTGAAAGTATGAAAAAATATTTAAAAAAGGTAACAAGAATTATAAGGTAAATGTTTTCCACTCTTTTTACCCGCAATGCACTGCTGATGATGTCATTGACAGTATCTCTCATTTACTCTCTCTAGCTGTCTTTCTTTTTACATTATTCTCTGTTTACTTCCCTTATACTAACTCTTCTTTTTTTTTAAAAAAATATTTTTTTTAGTTCGCTTAAAGTTCGCGAACCGGTCAGCGAACTTGAAGCGAACCAAAAGAAATAGAGCTTGCCAGAGTGATAAACATTCTAGCAATTTTGTTTGAAAGGGGAGGTAGTTCTGAAAAGAACTGTTTTTTTTTGTTTTTGTTGTTTTATGTTTTTTTTGTAATTTTTTGAACATTTTTTGATTTTTTTGTATTTTTAGAACTGTTTTATGTTTTTTTTGTGTTTTTTAAGGAGGGGAGACAACAAAAAACAGGCTTTCAAAACGGCTCAACTGGAGCAAAAAAAAAGAAAATTACTTTTTGGGTGCATTAGGGCACTTATGATTTTCATATGCAATGTTCATGAGGTTGACACTCATGTTGCCATATGACAGCATAGCACCACAGTAAATACAAGACACCTTCATGTGCTGGAAGTTACGTTGGATGTTTGGCACAGTCTCTTGTGCCTCTCTTCCCGTCAAAGACAATGTGGATGTAGATCTTGCCACAGGAGTTGCCGTCGGATTGTCTTCAAGATCCCTCAACTCAGCCCGGCTGTAGTTCAAGGGATGCCACCTGCTCATGTGACGGTGCATTGTATAGTTCCCCATACTGTACTTCTTTTCTGTGCCTCTCGACAATCTGTGGTCACAGATGAGGCAGGTGGCATATTTTGCATTCACTTTCTTGGTTCCAGGAGGGATGGTGAAAAACTGCCAGATGAAACTGGTTTTTCTTTTAGAAACCCGGGGCAACTCATCAACAAATTGTTGTCCCTCTCTCTCCTCTTCTTCTTCTTCCTCATCTTCCTCCTCTCTGTTAGTCATAATTTGACTGGGTGGTCCTCTCTTCTTATGGGGAGGTGGAGGTGGTGGTGGGGGTGCACCAGCTGCAGCAACAATGGAAGCCATTGTGGATCTTCAGATAAATGGTCTTTCTCTCACCAAGATGAAAGTCAGAGTGAGGAAATAAGGAGGGGTTTACTTGATTTGGGGAAAACAAAAGTTCTGAGCCAATGAAAAGTGTTATTTTTAGGTCACATGACCTAGTCATACATCATTTGGAAACCAAAAGTGAAATGAACCAATGAGAAGTTTGATAAACAAGTCACATGACCTGTTCCGCTTACGTTACGCGGCGCGCGCCGCGTCCCAGATCGCTTCCGGTTCGCGGTCCGGAGCACTTCCGGGAGCGCTAACGCGGCGCGTCATTAGACGCATTACGCGATAACGTGATACGTCGCGCTTCCGCGGCGCGTCACTGTTCCGCTAACGTAACGTTGACCGGTTCGCGGACTAGATCGCGGCATCAAGATGAGCTAACGGAAAGCTTCCCGGTTCGCGAACTAGAAGCGAAGAAAAAAAATATTAAAAAAAAAATTATCAATAAACATCTAAATATATTTTGGGATTTAAAGAATAATACATTTTACAGCTACAGATGTTAGCTTTTAAAAAACCAATGAAATTCACTGAAAAAACCATAGGTTATAGACCATATATAGTTAGAAATTTGCATTTAAAAAACCATTGAAATTCAATGAAAAAACCATAGGTTATAGACCATATATAGTTAGGAATTCGCATTTACAAAACCTTATTTTACTCGCATAAAACCATTGAAATTCCATATATAGTTAGTTGCGCTAACTATATATCGCGCACCCGCAATCCACTGCTGATGATGTCACATATTACATCATTCATGACATGGTCAGTGACATCACTGATGACATCACTGATGACATCTCAAATGACATCACTGATGACAACATCCAGTGACTGTATGTTTCTGTGAAGTTAAAATATGTCTTACATATTGAAGAATGAGTGGATGTATAAGTGTCTGGATGAAGGATTTAGTAGGTGCATGACTGACTGTATGAGTGAGTGATTAAATGTGTCTCACTGAGTGCATGGGTTAGTGACTAAACTGTCTTAATTTGTGCATCATTATGTCTGTTGTTCTGTAAACTGTTGCATGTGTTGATAAGTAGCTATATGAGTAACTATATGGGTTATTGATTGGTTACCTTAGTATTTGTATGGGAGACTGAGTGTGTGTGTGGGTGGCTGGGAGGTGTATGACTCTGTGCATAGATGTGTGAGCAGTTGATTCACTAGAGGTATGGTTTCAAAAGTGCATGTGGTAACAGCTGTATGGGCGGTTGACTGTGTGCATGAGTGTATTGGTGAGTGAATGGATATCTCAGTGCTACATGTCAAAGTAAGTACATATGTAAAACACAGTACATGTGAGAGTTGACATATATAAATAACTGTGCATAAGAGCCAGTGAATGTGTGAGTGGCTGTATGGATCATTGTGAACTTGTATCAGGGATTGTATAAGAGAGTAAATATGTGTTAGTATATGTTTGAATAAGTAAAGTTTGTATAACTGTATAGTTGAGGAAATGGAGGTGTGATTGATTCTTTGCATGACTGACTAGGTGTGTGAGTAACTCCATGGATGAGTGACAGTCTGTGAGTGTCTGTTTACACTGATTGTATCTAAGGTTATATTAGAGTCTGAAGAGGTTCATCGTATTATCACATGAATGATATCATCAGTGATGTGATCAGTAATGTCAAATGAGATGTCATCAGTGATGTCATCAGTGATGTCATTTGAGATGTCATCAGTGATGTCATTTGAGATGTCATCAGTGATGTCATCAGTGATGTCACTGACCATGTCATGAATGATGTAATATGTGACATCATCAGCAGTGGATTGCGGGTGCGCGATATATAGTTAGCGCAACTAACTATATATGGAATTTCAATGGTTTTATGCGAGTAAAATAAGGTTTTGTAAATGCGAATTCCTAACTATATATGGTCTATAACCTATGGTTTTTTCATTGAATATATATATATATATATATATATATATATATATATATATATATATATATATATATATATATATATACACATATATCCAACAACTGAAACATCGCTTAAGCCAACCAAACAGTGTGTACGGGGAGCCTTGCGGCGAGGTAGCAAACCCCAAATATCCAACACAATCCTGCACACTGGAGGATATTTGTTGCCAGCATTTGAAAATAAACATGCTAAATACATTGGAGCTGTGGCACTGTGGTTTTTGTGGCTCATCTGCACTACGATTGAGCCACGCCTGCAGGATTGTATTGGATTTATATATATAAACACATATATATACATATATACACAGGGAAAAGGGAGTAATCCATACGGTGTATTTTATTTAATGATCTGAGAAAAACACGTATAACAAAATAGAAGTCCATATAAAGTCTTTATTTTCAAAAGCTTCTTCACTTTAGATGTCAGTCAAAGTTCTCCATTTGAATGCATAAATTCCACAACCAGCCAACAAGTGTTTCGCAAGTTTCTCGCTTCCTCAGGGCTGTTTTATGAAAACAGAAATTATATTCTCATAATATCAACGTACTAAAAAAACTATTGAACAAAATTGGAAATAAAAACATAATCGGTTTTTTTTAACTAGTCCAAAACATAAACATAAACAATTATACATATATGTCCCATCTCTCCACAGCATAACAAATATAAAGAAGAGGGGCAAAAAGAACAGAAATTAAAATTCCAAAAAACGTTTAGCGAAATGCCAACCTTCTTAACATATGTTTCAAATAATACATTACATTGATATTACTGCTCTGTATCAGTTTAGATACAGCACATTTGTATTATAATGCAATGCTTGATATTATCACATACATTATTATACTCATTATAATCATTATAGGATCTGCTATGGTTGCCATTGGCTGCACCACTGCCTTCTACAGAAGGAAGTATAATAACAGATTGTGACAAAAGCCATACATGGGAATGTTATTCATATCCATTCCATGACCTGGAGAGTTGTAAACAACACTAACATGTGCCTAACATTTTATGCGCCCTATCTGCCTCTATGTTGTTGACCCATATGTCATATTATGAAAAAATATATGTAATACAAGCCACTAACAGGAATTTATTTTAGTTAATGGCATTATGTGAAGAACTATAAGCAACATCTAAGTGTGCCTGTAATATTATACATCCAATCTGAGTCCATAATTCTGTCCTGTTCTAGACTGTTTTAAGAGAGTATTTTAGATAAAAAAATATTTTTATTTTTTTATTTTTAGTTCATGAAAAGGCGGGGAGTCACTCTTTGCTTAATATAATTTAAATGAACATAAGTTTGTTTCTATATATAAATAAATATTTAAATATACATTCTAAAATTGTGCATCAAGCAAATACTTCAAAGGGGCGTGGCCAACCAGGCTACAATGGCGGATGTGCCTAGCTGAGGCTCCGACATCAGGCACAAATCTGGCCAGATTCACTGAGTCGGGGGTAGCCAAGAGGGAACCTACGGCTACCCGAACACCTGTGAAAGCATGCACAGGTCTTGCACTCCCTCAGGTGTCATGATGTGGTGGATTGCGGAGCCCTTGCCGATGCAGACTCAGATCAAACATGGCGGCCTCCAAAAGGGAAAGTTGGACCAAGTAGCTGTGAATGTATCCGCCAGGAATAAATCGACTGACTCCCCCCCCCTCCACCCCACCTGACAATGGCAAGGCAGGATGCGCAGCCTGGAGAGAGCAGCATGGCTGTGCTGTTACACACGGAGCAGAGAGCACACCCCAACCGGTCGAGACAACTGCCAATACGGAAGACATCAGAAGGTGAGAGGAGGGGTCCCCAATGCATACCCAGTTGATACGCACTCTAGCAGCCACAGAAACAAACAGCGTGGGAGGCGGGGGCCCCCCTCTACTGCCAGACGTTCCAAGTGGTGACCACAAGCGAACCATGGGACAAGCCGTGGTGACACTCTGTCATGGAGCAGGGTGGCCCCCGATCCCATGCAGTATCAACCTCATACAAAATGGCAGTAGATACAGTACAAGGTGCTACATGAGGGTACCGGCAGCTAGGGCAAGCTCGCATCATGTGGCAGAAAACACTGCATCCTCCTACACTAGCAACAAGGACGCACACGAGGGCCACTTGAAGGACCAATCCAGCGAGGTAGCGAAATACACTCCCCCAATTCATATGCAGAGGCAGTGTGCAAAAGAGCGAGCCAACACAAGAAATTCAGACACACCCCTGGAATACCATAAGCTTTAACTAATGCATAGAAGCGGGCCATGCAATTCCTATATCACGGAATACCCTCTGATTGTGCAAATTTCCAAACAGGACAGTTAAAAGAAACATGAGCACAAACCCTCCTCACCCATAGACCCTTTGGGGCCCGACCAGGTGTCTGGTGAGCGAACGAACGTTCATTCCGAACTGGTGCACAGACGGTTGAGCTGCAAGACTAAACCGATTGTGGACAGAATGAGGGAAACCAAGCACCCACACAAGCTTCCTGGTGTCTGCTGAAACGCAAGATGATCCTGTGATTGCTAAGCCCCCACGGAAAGGCACGGTAGCTATCCCTGAACTGACCATGTCCGAGAAACTGGACAAGGTCCTAAAAGCTATTGAGCACTGCAGAGTGTCTATGGATGAGCGGTTTGGTACCCTAGATACTGACATTAGCCTGCTTCGAGACAATCACCGCAAACTTGCAGACACACTAAGAAACATTGCAGGATTTATTAGGCCGGATGACAACTATGGAGGAATGCATAAATGACCTAGAAGGGCGATTGAGACGATGTAATATCCGAGTCTTGGGCCTTCCAGAGGGCGTTGAAAGAACCAACCCCATTGAATACATAAAAAATTGGACCATGTCGTTCAAGCCAGATGCAGACCGCACTGCCTTCTTCTCCATAGAACGGGCCCACAGAGTGCCAGCTCGTAGACCTCCACCAGGATCCCCAACTCGCCCGATGCTCACAAAGTTCCTGCACTATAGAGACAGGGCCAGACAACATGGCCCCATCCAAGGAGAATAAACAAATAATGCTCCTTCCGGACTATTCTCAAGCTATGCAACGCCAGTGATCTTCTTTTTTTAGAGGTAAAGCGGAGACTTCGGCAAGATGGAATCCAATACTCACTGCTATTCCCTGTGCGCCTCAAAATAACGCTAGATGGAACCACTGTCTTCTTCACAGTCACCAATGCAGCCCAAGTATGGGCGGACCATAACTGCAACAAACATCTAATTTCAAACTTTAAGTACACTAAATGCCCTCCGACACAGCGAAGCAACAGACGCCACCCAAAGAGCCAAGGCAAACATCCTAACCCTGCACCTTATGCCCAGTCCACGGGGTCTCCAGACCTAGAACAAATCATTACGGAGCGAAGGAAAGCCCTACAGGCAGCGGGAGAGTTATGGCCACCCTCACCAGTGAAGAGACAATGTCGCATGCAGGCTCGACAACCTCACCACTGGTCACCCCACAGACAGCTGACTCATTGATATAGCCCACTGGGAACAGCTGCCATGAACTTTACAGAGGTGTGACCCACTTCAAAATGTTGTAATATCACACATGTTACAATGCTACACACGACCAATGATAGACCACTGACCAACTCCCCTGCACATGCAAATCCTGCAAGTGCCCCTTTGCAGAGACCCCATAGCAACACGAAGCCCCACCCCAACTATACATTAGAGTTTTTATAACATGATATTTTTGGAAGTGCCACCTGTTGCGGGTAGGTCCCATGTATTGGGAATATATCCCACCAAGATGACACCACCTACTCTGTTACCCACCACTACACTGAGGGGCTGCTTGCAGTCAGATGAGGCATTTAAACTAAACCATAGCAACAAAACCAAACTCAAAGAGAAACATCTGCTGCCATACTCTCCCACGCCCCATCGGGCCATCCGATCTCAGACCCCCCTTGAACCCCATGGAGCATAAAGGTGATATTACTATCCTCACACTCAATGTACACAGCACATAGGAGATACGCAGTGTAAGCCTACATTAAATGACAAAATGCACAGATCGCACTACTGCAGGAGACATACCTAGTGGCAGGAGAACTTGATAAGCTGCGCAGACACTGGCATGGAACATTTTTCACCACAACATTCTCGGCATATGCGCTGGAATGCTTATGCGGTTACAGCCAGGAGTTTAGTTTCAGGAACGGTCCAGAACAATAGACGTGGAGAGGCACTATGCTTTATTACAGAGGCTCCTAGATGGCCAACTAGTCTTGATGGGAAGTATCTATGCATCGAACACAGAACAGGGGAAATTCTGGGACTCCCTCTCCCACCCACTAGCCAATATACCCAGACGCCTTGGACACTAGGGGGGTACTACAACTGCATACAAAATAAACTCCTAGATAGATCCTGCCTGCTGCATCCAGCCTCCCCGTTAATAGCACAAACAAAGCCCTTTAATACAGGGATAGAACGCTGAACATTGGAAGATGCATGGCGTACCATGCACTCTGATGCACAATTGTACTCATTTCATTCTATACCACATAATCTCAGAGTCCTCCTAGATCGCTTCTGAAGCTCCCCCTCCATAATCTCTACGGTTCAGGACTCAGAGTACCTGGGCCGAGTCCTATCAGATCATGATGCCCATACGCTTATCCTAGCATGGCGACCGCCTGTGCCGCCAGTTCCCACCTGGCACCTGCTGTGCGTATGTCTATAAGACCCAGTGTTTAAACAAACACAAACAGCACATATTCAAAACTATTTTCGCGGAAAACACTAACACAGCAACAACCAAGGCAGTGGAGTGGGACACATTCAAAATCATGATAAGGAGCACATGTATCCAACACATCTGTGTTGTGCGTAAAACCTTAGAGCAGTGTTTAGTGGAAAAAGAGCACAAACTGGCCTCACTGACACAGGTGGCAGATAGAAATGAAGCCACGCCGACACAGGAAGCGGTGGCTAAAACGGCATGCACTGTGGTGCTCGCAGACCTCCACAGATATAGCTTTAGAGAACATGCAGACAGGGTACACAAGGAAGGGATCAGAGCTGGGGCACTGCTGGCTTGGCTAGTGAAAGAAAACACAACCCAGCAGCTGATCACCATTGTGTGCACCATGGCAGGAGCCCTAGCCCACTCCCAAGTAGGCATACTGCATGTGTTTCAGGAATACTACTTGGTCCTGTGTATGGCTCCTAGCCCAGCAGCCCCAGAGACATTGGACAGATTCCTGGATGCACACCCTTTACCCTGCATAACACAAAATGACCAAAGCACCCTAGTTGAGTATATCACTGCAACATAAGTGACACAACCTTTGCAAGCCCTGGCTACAAATACGGCACCAACTCTGGACAGCCTCCCATTGGAATTCTTCCACACTTTTTCAGCCCTGTTATTTCCCCGATTGACAGAAATATACAAAGCAGCACTGAAGGAGGGCAAGCTACCACAATCTAGGCATGAATCAATAATAGTCTCATTTCTAAATCCAGACCGAGACCCCTGTCACTTAGGATCATACCAACACATAGCCCTGCTGCCTGCAGACTGTAACATTTATGGCAAAATCCTAGCAGACCGGTAATCCTCAATTCTCCCAACGTTAATACACCCAGACCAATGCAGGTTTATAACGGGAAGAAACACTTCTCATAACATCCGGCGGCTGTTCCATTTGTTTGGGGTCAATTTCCCATGCTGCATGCCTGGTCCTAGACCTGGAGAAGGCCTTTAATACATTATTGTGGCAGTACCTCTTATTAAGATTCTCCAGCGGATGGGAGTGGGACCCTGCTTATTGGCCTACACTAAACTCATATACACTAGACCGGCCTCCAGAGTAAAACTCGACATCACATATCGACCCCCTTCCCAGTATTGAGAGGTACATGGCAGGGCTGCCTGCTCTTCCTGCTTCTATTTGCCATAGTGATGGAGCCACTAGCAATCTGGCTTCGAAGGGAGGGCGAGCAATGGGGAATCCCAATAACGGGGACTATGCATAGTGTATCACTGTATGCGGACGATTTGCTCATTTATGTCCGAGACCTTACCTCGGACCTCATCCCGTACTTTGCACTCTGACGAACTTTGAGGCAATAGGGGGCTAAAAGTAACTGGGCCAAATTCACAATATACCCATTATCAGTCGATTTCCCTCCCCAACTGGTGTAATCTGGGGGAATTGACTTAATGTGGAGTTCTCAAGCAACGCATTACCTACCCCACAGGACATTTTTTAGGGTAACTACCGAAAAGCACTAACAGGCATTCGTTCCTCGGTCAACTCTGGAAAACTCTCTCTTTGAAACTTTTTGGGAAAACAGCAGTGGTCAAAATTATCCTAGTCCCATGACTGCTCTATTACTTCACTCATCTTCCGGTGGTTCCTTCTTCCAGGAACTAGAAACTCTCCTTGGCACTCTTATATGGGTTGCGGGTCGCAGAGGGGTAACCCTGACCAAATTCCAATTACCAATGGACCAGGGTGGACTAGGAGCCCCTTCCTTTGAGGCATACTTCCTAGTAGCTTAATTACAATGTATGTTGTGCTGGACAGCGGGACGCACCCTGGGAGAGATCCATGCATCCAATTGTTGACCCAGCGATCCGACTTATGCTATTACCGGGGGCCAAATCTACGCTAAGTTGTCTGCTTCAAATGACGATAGCGCACACTTGTATGAAACATGTACATCAGATGTCTCAGGCAACCCCTCTGTACTCTCCCCTACTGCCATTGGTGGGCCTGTCCAAAGGCCGTATCCATTACACAGCACGATCCCTGCACATCTGGACAGAACACTCAATCACAGAAGCAAGCTCCCTGTTAGCAAACGGTCAGTTGCTTTCATTCCCAGAGTTGGTGGCCGACACAGATAACCCGAGAGGACAGTTTCTCACACATGGGCAACTGGTGGCAGACTGCCGCAACACCTGGCACATGATAAACACCGAGCTATCCACTCACACTGTCCTCCATGCACTATTACAGGTGGGCCCCAGACATCACATAGTTACATGACTATATAAGGCAATATGAGCACTTGGCGTGGTCACACTCACCCCTGTTCGGGAAAAGTGGGAGGTGAAGTTTCAGTGGTCACTCCATGAGAAAGAATGGGAACAAGCACTGGAATTCCCCCAAAAAGTATCTCGCAATTATCAATTCAAAAATATACAATACTTCATATTACGTTGTGCATACCTAACACCAGAAACCCTCCAGCATTACTACCTGAACATGCAATTCACATGCGCTAGGTGCCTTGAACCCAGTGCGACATTTCTTCATATGCTCTGGAGCTCGCTGAAGCTACGATCCTACTGGAACACGATACACGTCACACTATGCGAGGTGAAAAGGCTTGCAGGCATCACCACGTGGAAGGCTAGTGTGTTAGGTTAGGTATGTGCAAGCGTTAGAAACATCACAAAGTAGCGACGCAATTTGCATCCCTAGCCCTCCTACTAGCCAAACAAAGTATAGCTATACACTGGAGGACCCCGGTGGGGCCACCTCTGGCAGCTTGGAGAGGAGCAGTCATTGAATAAGGAGCATCAGAGGAAAAAGTGCTAACACTCAAAGAAGTCAGAGGCGCTCTGAAGTATCCCATTTCTATGCCATGGGTGACACTACTCCACACCTTCAAGCATGATATGCCACATGCACCATCTCCAAAGATAACCCCACCCCTCTCTCAGACCCCCCCAGGTAGAATATTGCTCATGCAGTGCAAGTGGCAACCTTCTCAAGGCACCTAAGCCGCAGGGTATTGGTATGGGACAAACAAAAACACAAGACCTCATGCCCAACTAAGGCATTCCCTCCTGAGACTTGGCCCAAAGTGGGTAGAAACCATAACTCACTTCCAGGGTCACCTAGGTTCAGAGCTATGTATATCCTCCTATACAGTGTATCCCAGTTGATTTCAAACCTGTTTTACGTTATATCTCCCATTGCGGCGCAATGCTATGTATCTACTCATACTAGTGATAGGCGATGTATACCGCTATGATGTACACAATGAAGTTAGTTCCTCATTATGATCCGAACTGAACACAAAGGGGGCGATGTCGATTGGGGAGAAAAAAACGTCGTACGAATCGTATTCATAGCAGTCTCCGTACAAATGAAAAAAGACCGTCCGAACTGCGTAGTATGATCCGTATCCCGAAAATGCGAACCGTACGAACCGTAATCGAAGACCCGTACGAAATGGCATTGGAACTCAAACCGTACGATTTGTAAACATGCCGTACGACCAAACAAGTACGATCCAGACGAGTACGCGATTTGTACGGGCAAACGTAGTCTCGCCTGAAGCATGATTCGTACGAAAAACCTCGCGTATGAGCGAGCCGCACCAACAAATACGACCCGCACACCACTCAATAAAGCGTACGCAAACCCCCACCCCGCAAATGGGCCGTATCAGCCAGCCGCACCAACAAATATGAACCGCACACCACCCAATAAAGCGTACGCAAACCCCACCCCGAAAACAGCCCAGATGAGCCAGCCGCACCAACAAATACGAACCGCACACCACCCAATAAAGTGTAAGCGAACCCCCACCCTGATAATGGCCCGTATCAGCCAGCCGCACCAACAAATACGACCCGCACACCATTCAATAAAGCTTATGTGAACTCCCACCACGAAAACAATCCAGATTAGCCAGCCGCACCAACAAATACGAACCGCACACCACCCAATAAAGCGTACGCGAACCCCCACCCTGAAAACGGCCCGTATCAGTCAGCCACACCAACAAGTACGAACCTCACACCACTCAATAAAGCGTACGCGAACCCCCACCCTGAAAACGGCCCGTATCAGCCAGCCGCACCAACAAATACGACCCGCACACCACTCACTAAAGCTTACGCGAACACCCAAAAAACGTCCCGTATGAGCCAGCAGCACCAACAAATACGAAACGCACACCCCCCACTAATAAAGTGCATGCAAACACCGAAACCAGCACAAGGAGGGTGCAAACGAGTCGCACAACACCACAAAACATGTCTCCTGTGTACATACCATTTGAAAACAATGTCCTGCCACATCCAAACAGGCAAACAGAGGGCCCAAGTCACACCCACCCCTTATGACACAACACCAAAAATTCAAAATAAGCAACACCCACAAATGGACCAATAAAAGGGCCCACACATACAACCCATCATCCTTTGCAACATACCTATTTGCGCAAAGACACTGACAGGACACCAACAACTGCACCCATACACCTTCACACATACACCCTATCTCATTCACTCACACACCACCCACTTCACAATCAGACCCACACCCTCATCCATACACACCATCACCCCCCAATCACATACACCCCAAACCATGACCACACCAAAGAATCCAAAGTTCACTAACCCGGAGATGGAGATCCTGACAGATGAAGTCATCAGAGTTGAGCCACAGCTGTTTGGTGCATTGGTCAGACAGACCAGCATTGCAGAGAAAACACGCCTGTGGGAGAGGATCGACGATAAGGTCAATGCTGTTGCACCCATCAGGCGCACCAGGAGGGATTGCCAGGCCAGGTGGTACGATCTGCGAAGGATGGTCAAGAGGAAGATGGACGAAGACTACGCCCATGCACACCACACTGGAGGTGGTGGTCCCCGTAGACCTGCACAATACCATCCCTGGGAGGAGAAAGTCATGGCCCTGCTACCACCGGTGGGAGTTCACGGAATCGAAGGAGCCGTGGAGCCTGGTGAGTATACAAACAACTCATGTAACATGGGAGGGACTCCCAGTAGTGCCTAACAGTATGGGGTGGTATATGGGTGGGTGGGTATGACTCCCAGCAGTGCCTAACAGTATGGAGGTGGTATGTGGGTGGGTGGCAATGACTCCCAGCAGTGCCTAACAGTATGGGGGTGGTATTTGGGTGGGTTGCAATGACTCACAGCAGTGCCTAATAGTATGGGGGTGGTGTGTGATGGGTGGCCATGACTCCCAGCAGTGCCTAACAGTATGGGGGTGGTATGTGGGTGGGTGGCAATGACTCACAGCAGTGCCTAACAGTATGGGGGTGGTATGTGGATGGGTGGCCATGACTCCCAGCAGTGCCTAACAGTATGGGGGTTGGTATGTGGGTAGGTGGCCATGACTACCAGCAGTTCCCAACAGTATGGGGGTGGTATGTGGGTGGGTGGCTATGACTCCCAGCAGTGCCGAACAGTATGTGGTTTGTATGTGGGTGGGTGGCCATGACTCCCAGCAGTGCCTAACAGTATGGGGGTGGTATGTGGGTGGGTGGCCATGACTCCCAGCAGTGCCTAACAGTATGGGGTGGTATGTGGGTGGGTGGCAATGACTCCCAGCAGTGCCCAACAGTATGGGGTGGTATGTGGGTGAGTGAAGAGGACTCCCAGCAGTGCCTAACAGTATGGGGGTGGTATGTGGGTGGGTGGCCATGACTCCTAGCAGTGCCTAACAGTATGGGGTGGTATGTGGGTGGGTGGCAATGACTCCCAGCAGTGCCTAACAGTATGGGTGTGGTATGTGGGTGGGTGGGTGGCAATGACTCCCAGCAGTGCCCAACAGTGTGGGGGTCATATATTGGTGGGTGCAGATGACTCCCAGCAGTGTCTAACAGTATGGGGGTGGTATGTGAGTGGGTGGCCATCACTCCCAGCAGTGCCTAACAGTATGGGGTGGTATGTGGGTAGGTGGCAATGACTCCCAGCAGTGCCCAGCAGTATGGGGGTGGTATGTGGGTGTGTGGCTATGACTCCCAGCAGTTCCTAACAGTATGGGGGTGGTATGTGGGTAGGTGCAGAGGACTCCCAGCAGTGCCTAACAGTATGGTGGTGGGTGCAAGGGGAGTGCCAGAAGGCTGGAAGGGGGAGGGCGAGAGGGTGCAAGGTGTAGGGTAGGAGGCTGCACTCATCCCACATGGCCCATGTACACACCCACGTACCATGCCAATGCACATGGAGTGTGAAAGTACAGAAAAGATAGCTGACACTGGGCCCTGGTGTAGGCAGCACAAGGCCCTCCTGTGACCAGCGCAAACACTAACACCAGGACAAGGTCAGATATCCTGCACAGGAACTCACAACCACCGTCATGGCAGCATGCTTCATGGGGGGATGATGTTCTTTGATTTCTGACTTTGTTCCGTATCTAGCCGCTATTTTGTGTCTCGTCACCATTTTGTGTTGCCCTCACTCAGGCCGCACGGCGAACTGAGTGTTATTGCTTTTCCCAGCTGCTGCGTGTCCTTTCAGTTAAAGAGTAACTCCATTGCCCTTGTTTACGAAACTGATGTCAGGGTCTGGCTGAGTTCATTAACCCATGTCTGGGTTGACTGATCCCAGTCTCGACTGACTATTTGCCTTCTCCTATTCTTTCCTTACATTATCTTATCCGACTGGCCTTCACTATTCTCTCCTTGAATTCTCTTGTCACACAGCTATCCTTTGAGGCACACAAATACATCCTGCCACATGCAAATTGGATTGTTGGTACCATCACTGATTAACTTGTTGGGAGGGGTAACACAAGGGGTCTGAGAAAGGGGCGTATTTGAGATACCTGATAGCTTGTTTTCCAACTTTTCTCATTGGTACGTTTTTGTATGTGTAAGGAGTAGACTTCGTAAATGTGTTTCCTATAAAAAATTGTGCGCCACGGATTGAAGTGGCAGTCTCCTCAGAACCCACCTTGTGTGTAACTTCTGGGATAACTGTGCTTGGCTGCAGCTAATAAACCTGGTTTCCTCGCTCAACAGAGTGTCTTGTGTCTCTGTTCGACAAGGCAGGTGAACTCGGGGATTTAGGGCGTGCCCTGTGCCGCCAGGCCCATAAGGCCTGGTTCTCCAACTGGCGCCCAACGTGGGGCAGCTTCAGTGGTAGCGGTTCAGCCCGAGGGTCGTGAGAAGCCCCGCAAGAAAATTCCGGAGGATTCGCGAACCACGTCAAGCGACCCCTGTATGTCGAAGTGGACCGAAGGTCTTTTGCAGCGTGGTTACTCCTTTCCGACGGCTGCTGACGACTGCTGCCCTGACTGCCGCCCTGCCTTGGACCCTCTGGTGATGACTGGTGTCGCGAGACGTTAGACGGAACTCTGTTGGCGTGAGAAGACCATTTAGTTAAGTATTCGTGGGTAGCGCCCACTTCTTTGTTTTGTTTTTGACTTTTGTTATTCGACTATTGCAATAGCCGAAGCCAAGGGGTGGGTACATTTGTACCGTGTTCTTTGCTTTCACTCCTTGAAATTGGTAAACGGACCGGTGTGCTTGAAAATGCCTGGTTTGAGCGGGTTTAGGAAACGTTGTTGTTTTGGCTGTACTAGGGATTCCCGACTCGAGGACTCATGTCCAATTCCTCCGGTTGGAACTCCTACTTATGAGCTCTATTCTAAACATGGTGTTGGCCCCATTGCGTTTAATGAGGCATGGATCCGATACACGAAGAAAGATGGTGTTTTACGATGGCCCCAAAATGGTAGCTTTGAGCCTGATGTTTTAGATAATTTGGAAGCAATTTTCTTTAAAAGAAAAGCCCGGCCGGCAATGTTTGACTCTTTCCGCCTCTGGCCTAAGGAAGGCAAACTGAGAGAAATTAAGCAGGCAAAAAGAGATAGAAAAGCAAAAGATATGATGATCATACAGGCTGCTCAGCACTTCAAGGATAATGAGACTGAGCGAGCAATTGAAGTTTTATACAGACAACATCATATGGCAATAGATAGATGCTACCCTGTGTTGCCTACTTCTCCACGGAGTAAGGACCCTGACGAAGATCCCTTAATGTCTCATTGGTTGAGATTGCCTCCGCCTTATGTACCGGGAGCTAATGCACCCGTATTATTGCCACCTGTTCAGCAACCTGTTGTTCAGCCAGGTGCTCCGGTTCCCCCACAATTGCCTCTTCCTGCATTGCCACCTACACCTCCTTTGCCATCAACTTCTGTACCTCAGTCTCCTTCATCTTCAGGTTCTCTTGTGACAGCTAGTTCTTCTCTTCCTTTGCTTAATACTGCGTCTCCAGTTTTACTGTCTGCTTCTTCCCCGACTCGTAATCGGTTGGTCGATACTGTTTCTGGTCTTTTCTCCCCCCTTTTTGGTCCGTCTAATAGGACTCCTGCTTTTTCTCAAAGGCAATCCCGTAGTCAAATTCCAGATTCTGCCGAACGAGTTGTATTTGACTCACTTGCTCATAAATGAATGATGAGTGGTCCACTGTATATGGTACCCGATATTCTGACTACCTTTCTCCAGTGGAATGCGCCTACGCAGAGATATGTTTTTAATGTCATGTGTGACGCTCTTGTCAAAGGATGAGAGGATATGGAATTGGATTTAACTCCTCAGGGTCTGTTAGATATACAGGACAGGTTTGATAAAGGACTTATTGTGGGTTCTGAAGTTGAGGACGCTGTAAAGACACTTGTTACTTTCAGATCGTTATATTCTTCCCAGACTATTCCTGTACCTGATCCTGCAGTTAGACAGAAAACGAAAAATTATCCTATGAGGGAAGTTCCTCCAGTCTGGAGCGAATCAGTTCCACAAGCGGGTGCTGTTCAGGGTGTTCCTGCTCATTTCCAGCGTATATGGGTACATATCCCTTGGAAACGAGCTGAAGTTTTAGCACTTAAGCAGTCTTTACCGGACCCTCGTAAAAATCCTGCTGGATATTATAAAGAGCTGTCCCAGACTGTTGATGCATGTATCATGAACTTGGCCGATATTGATATGCTGATGGGGAATGTAGTTCCACACGCATTGTGAGCTCAGATTCGCGGAGACAGCACCACGACCAAGCTTTAGGTGGTAATTGGGCCGCTATAGCTGCTGCGGATGCAGAACAAGTGGGTGGTGCTAAGCCAGATGATTTGATTGCACAGTTGCCCGGTACAATCATTGCTTTAATGAAGACAATGATGCCTGCCTTACGCGTTAACTGGGATAAGTTAGCTGCATGTAAGCAGAAGAAAGATGAGAGTGTTTCCGATTTCTTTACTCGTTTTGAGGAGACATTTATCTATCACAGTGGTCAGGATATGAGTACTGAAGGCGGACAGCGATTATTTGTGGATAAATTCGTATTTAATTTACTTCCTGAATTGTCCCATGAGTTGAAAGACTCCGAAAGTTCCTGGGCTGTTTCTTCGTCTACACAGATATTGGCCACTGCTCAGTATTACGAGAATAGGGATGAAGAAGAGAAAGATAAGATGGAGAAGAAGACTAAGGAATTAAAAACGAAGGTTATTCAACAGGCTTATCCCCCTAGTTCTGGCCAACGTCAGTTTCAACAGCCTCCCCAGCCTCAGAGGATGTTACAGAAACCTGAGCCTTTTGTTCCGCGACCTTTGCTTGGTCCTAATCAGTGTGCCTATTGTAAAGAGGAAGGTCATTTTGAGAATAGTTGTCTGGTTTTATTGCAGCGTAATGGTGGATTTCCAGGGCCGCGAGGCCGTGGTGGTTTTCAGTCAGCACCTAGAGGTAGAGGGCGAGGTGCGTGCCTCAGGGTCAGCATTCCTTTCCCTCTCAGAATTCTTTGAATTATTTTGATCAGCAAAATACTCAGTCTGCGCAATATTACAATGACGATTATTGTGTTGAGAGTGAGGTTCAGGATTTTCATTCTAGTAAGGACAGCCATGGACAAAGTAAGGGAGTCGTATCAGTTCCAGAGGATCAAAATGGGACTTATGTTGAAGTTGTTGCATTGGGTGTTGCAGAGCCATTTCTATTGGATACTGGTGCAATGAGAAGTTCTATCATACATTCCAAACTCCCTGGGGCACCTTTGTCTGGCTTAACAAAGTTTCTGTAGGATTCTATGGCGCCCCAGTTGCTAACCCGGTTTCTTGTCCTTTGCCTCTTTTGATTGGTCCTTACGATTTGGAAGCTCCGCTTATTCTAACGACTGGTTGCGGTGAAAACTTGTTGGGTTTGGATTTGTTGAAACGTCTTCATGCTACGTTGTATTCTTCCCCCTCTGGTGTGCATCTTACCTTTGGTGAGAAATTGGTCTCCCCTACATATCTATTCAAAGATCAGTTTCCGCCTGAATTGCAATCTCTCCCTGCTACGCTTTTGGCTACAGGTCCAAATGATGTTGGTCTGCTACAGATTCCACCTTACGTGGTTACTAATAAAAGTGATGTTAAATTGCCACGTATTCCTCAGTACAAGATTTCTAATGATGGTGAATAAGCTCTGTTGGCTATTATCTATGATTTAGTTCAGAAGGGTGTGGTGGAAGAGACGAGAGGTAATGTTTGCAATAGTCCTGTTTTGCCTGTTCTTAAACGCACTGACCCTTCTCAGCCTCCTGTATATCGTTTTGTGATCGATCTTCGGGAGGTCAACAAGATTGTTGTCCCCCAGTTTCCTGTTGTCCCAGATATCACTGCCTTGCTTACTATGATACCAGCTTCAGCTGCATGGTTTTAGGTTATAGACCTCAAGTATGCTTTTTTTAGCATTCCTATTGAGGAGGAAATCAGGGATATTTTTGGTTTCTCTCTCGGAGGTCGAAGTTTCCGGTTCAAACGTGCACCTCAAGGCTATTGTGAAAGTCCCTCCATTTACAGTCAGGCTTTGAAATCCCAGCTTGATGCTTTCATTTTGCCCCCAGGTGCCACTCTGATTCAGTATGTCGACGATTTGTTGGTTGCTGCCGATTCGGAGGATGTCTGTAAGGATGTGACTGTTTCTTTGTTGCGTCATTTGTCCGAATTGCATCATAAGGTGTCCCCCTCTAAGTTTCAATATTGCCACCAAGAGGTTACCTATTTAGGTCATCTCTTGTTGAAGGAGGGAAGGCGGTTGACCCCAGAACAAATTCAAACAATTTCACAAATGTCCGTGCCATCCACACAAAGGGAGGTGCGTGCCTTTCTGGGCATTAACTCTTATTGTAGACAATGGATCCCGAATTTTTCTTTGCTGGCTAAACGTCTGTTGGCACTCACGTTGAAAGATACACCACAACCTCTTCCTTGGACTGATGAATGTCAGAAAAGTTTTTCTGACTTACGTACGGCCTTGTGTTCTGCCCCTGTGTTAGGTACTCCAGATTACAGTAAGCCTTTCACACTCTACGTTCATGAAAGAGAATGTTGCGCGTTGTCAGTTTTAACGCAGCAATTTGGAGACAAACAAGGGCCATGTGCCTATTTTTCGGCTACGTTGGATCCAGTAGCCAATGCGTTGCCTAGTTGTCTCAGAGCTACAGCAGGGCAGCAATCTCTATTCGTCAATCTGCTGGGTTGGTATTAGATAACACTCTTGTTGTCATGGTACCACATGCAGTAGATACTCTTTTGAATAGAACGAAGACACAACACCTCAAGAGTGCTCGCTTGTCTGGATATGAGCTGACGCTTTTGGCCAGCCATATACACATCAAACTGTGTAATACTTTGATTCCAGCAACATTGTTGCCCATTCCGGACGAGAAAGGCATTCAAGAGCAGCATGGCTGTTTTCTCCGAACAGAGGAGGAGACGAAAGGCAGAATAGATCAGACGTGGGTCCCAGGCACTCCACACCACTGGAGTCAAGCTAGCCAGGCTGATGAGAGGTGTTACCTCGAAACCGGTCCGGTCCTCGGATGCTTGATTCCGTTCTGGGAAGGACATGGCTTTTGTAGTTCGGACTGGACTGTTCCCATGGGGCACAGGGTCAGAGCTGATTTGCATATCGCCATTGTCTAACCCAGGGTGGTGTGGAGTGCAAAAAAACGATGGATTTGGGCCCAGATCTTCGGACTGGGGTGAATGTGTGACATTGATCCACATTCGGTCCATCACCTGTTTTGTTTGCAAATTCCGCCCTAAGTGCGCTGGGGATGCTCAGACGTGGGTCCCAGGCACTCCACACCACTGGAGTCAAGCTAGCCGGGCTGATGAGAGGTGTTACCTCGAAACCGGTCCGGTCCTCAGATGCTTGATTCCGTTCTGGGAAGGACATGGCTTTTGTAGTTCGGACTGGACTGTTCCCATGGGGCACAGGGTCAGAGCTGATTTGCATATCACCATTGTCTAACCCAGGGTGGTGTGGAGTGCAAAAAAACGATGGATTTGGGCCCAGATCTTCGGACTGGGGTGAATGTGTGACATTGATCCACATTCGGTCCATCACCTGTTTTGTTTGCAGAATAGATCTAAAAGACACACCACTTGTGAACCCGGATGAGATCCTCTGGGTGGATTGGTCTTGTTTTAAGCTTCCAAATGGCGAAACGACTGCAGCTTATGCTGTCACCACCTTGTATACGATAGTGGAGACATCACGTATTGCACAGAATTCAGCCCAAGTAGCTGAATTAATTGCCCTAATGAGAGCGTTTTTGTTGGCTAAGGGAAAGAGGGTGAATGTTTACACTGATAGCCAATATGCCTTTGGTGTGGCTCATAGCTTCAGTCGCTTGTGGAAGGAAAGAGAATTCTTTACTTCCCATGGGACTAAAATACAGATTGGTCAGTTGGTGACTGACCTTCTCGAATCACTTGCTCTGCCTACACAGATAGCAATAATCAAGTGTAGTGCCCATAAGAAGATTACTGATGATGTGGGTCGTGGGAATGCTTTTGCAGATGAAGTAGCGAAGGAAACAGCGAGAGATGTTACAAGTCGCATGTATGCTGCGGGCCCTGCAAGATGGGTCAGAGAAGGAGGAATGTGTGAGGACACGATAGAAAGTGTGAGAATGATTCAAGAAGAGGCTACTGAGAAAGAATGGAGTAAGTGGAGAGAAAGTTCGGGAATGTTGGACTCGAGTGGGTGTTGGACGGAATTGTCAGAACATCAGCGTTGGCTGTTACCAGACGCCTATGTACTACCTGTAGTTACTATGGCACATGGTCCAGCCCACATCAGTGCAAAAGCAATATGTAAACTTTTGGCTCCAGTATGGCAGAATGAAGGAATTCCTAAATGTGCAGAAAATGTGGTGAAGCATTGCGTTGTTTGTTTGATGCATAATCCAGGAAAGGGAACCCCAACTCCATCAGGTCATTTTGCTCCTCCTACGTATCCTTTCGAGGTATTACAAATCGATTACATTCATATGGATCATTGTAATAACCTCAAGTATGTTCTGGTGGTGGTGTGTGCCTTTTCCAGATGGATAGAGGCCTACCCCCTAAAGGACAATACTGCTATGTCTACTGCCAAAGTCCTTTTGAAGGAGTTTTTCCCGAGGTTTGGTTTGCCGCGCATTGTCTGGTCTGACAATGGGAGTGAATTTGTAGGCCAAATCATGCAGAAAGTATGTACAGGTCTTGGTATTAGGCAGAAATTCCATGCGGCTAACCACCCTCAGTCAGCAGGTTTGGTAGAGTGCTATAATGGCACTCTCAAGCTCAAATTGGCAAAGATTCAGGCCAGCACAGGTCTTGCTTGGTCTGATGCCTTACCATTGGCATTTCTGTCCACGAGAACTACTGTGCATTCTCGTTTAGGTCTTAGTCCGTATGAGGTCGGTTTTGGGCGACCAGCCAATGTCTGGGGAGTCCTTCGACCTAAAAAGTATTCTGATATCCCATACCCAATGCTGATTGACAACTTGCATGACCTCACCACTAAATTACATGTTCTTCATCAACAGGTTCAAAACGCTTTCCCGGAGGCCTCTGTGGACCCAGGTCACTCCATCCAACCCGGAGACTGGGTCTGCGTGAAGAATTTCCAGCGGAAAAAGAGTTTGGAACCTCGTTGGGGCCCGCCTCAGCAAGTTTTATTGACAACACGTACAGCAGTAAAGGTCGTCAGGAAAAAGAATTGGGTCCACGACGTGCCTCTACCTTTTGATCAATGGGTTCGTAAGGGCATGAGTGATAGTGAAGGCAAAAGAGTCCCTCGATTTGTACCTTTCAGTAGTGCACGCCTGGACCAAACGAACTCTGAGAAAGAAGACGACGACGTGTTGCAAGAAGCTGTACCATCACATCTGCGATTGAACACGGCCAACCCGGAAACTTTGTTTAAGGAGCAAACGATCCATAATAAGACTCGGTATGATTTGCGAGCAAGAATCGCAAAGGACAATTGAATGTTTCTTTTTCTGATTACGTTTTTTTTTTCTTTTTGAGAGACACTGATTCTCTTTCCACTATCTATCAAGTTGCAGGGTCACGGTAGGAGTCTTAAGCTGTGACTTGAGTAGTGACATAGGTCTGCAGGACTTGCAGTGTAATAGGACGGCTAACAATCACAGTTAAGTGATCTAGGAAGATTGCTGTGAGCAACGCTTTAGAGTATGGATACAAAGGTGGAAATTAATGAACAAAATTTGAAAATGAAAAGTAAAATTAAGAAACACTTGGTTAGTCCGTGTGGCATAATGTTATGTATTTTAATATGTTCATAAACAACAAAAGAGTGAAAAGACAAAATGCGACCTCAAACAATTCATGTGAGGGTTAAACAGGAGGGAGAGAAAGGTGGAACCACAACACAGATAGTTAGGTATTTAAGAACCCTCACTCACCAACCTGGTGGTGACATGCTTCATCACTGGGTTCCCACAGTTCAGTCGGGCCGTGGTGATGATAGACTAGGTAGTCTGCGGGGAGCCGTCAGCTTTAAAATATGCGACGAGATAATAACCCCCTGCTGCGCCTTTTGTTGTTTATGAACAGTATTTTTAGGGGTAAGAGAGTGAATAGTTATACCCTTACTCTCTTTTTGATTGTTTGTCTTATGTATTTTAATATGTTTATGTATTTTATTAGCGTGTGTAAGTTGGGTTGTTTATACTATGCAGCCATCACCTGTTCCAACTTCTGTCTCTTTATCTCTCTTTACTACCGCCTCTCCACATCGGTTTCATACACTCCCAGAACACGAACAGATTAGGAGAACAGAATATTTCAATAATTCATTTATTCAGTTATTGCATCAGCATCAACTGGTAATGAATACCACTGATTGTTGGGTCTGTGGGCTCATGCCTCATAATACAGAGAGAGGGATGCCATATTTGGTCCTTCCGTTTTCCTATGAAGGCTCCGCTTGGGCCTATTTGGCTATGTTTTCTAATGTCTTTCAGAATCAACCACGGTATCCTCCAGGTAGTCCATATGGTGGTGGAGCAGATTTTAGTCATAGTTTTTTGATAAAGGGAATAGTGGCTATGGCTAGAATTGCTGAGATTAGTAAGATTCCAATGGATGAGAAAAGAGCATATGATGGCTGGAATAAAACTCGTTATGTTACTAGCCTCACGGATAAGGCTAGGCGAAGGAGATCCCCACCAATTTGGACTGTGCCTCATCGAGGTAACTTCTGTCTACAAATTAATGGTCAGAATGTTAAGAATCAACAGGAAAGGAGTGTTTGTTCCCATACTTATGTCTATACACCTCAGATTTCCTCACCATTAGTCCCAACACAAGGCACATATTTTATCTGCCATGATAGAGCTTATACATGGCTTCCTACTTACTTTTCAGGAACTTGCTATGTGGCTTTTCTTCTTCCTCCAACAGGTCATCATAGGAAAAGATATGGCAGAGGAGTTATCGATTCGAAAGACACGGCAGGACAAGAAGAAGGTGACTTTATTAAAGGGATGCTTCCTTTCTGGGGCCCAATGGCCAATAGCAGAGACATTAGACAGCTAGTTTGTGTGGTTGAGGCTACTATAAACATAACTTCTGGAGCCTTGAGTAATCTGACAGCCGTGCTTCAGGCGGATCACCTTATGACCTTGCAGAACCGAATGGTTCTAGACATTGTCCTTGCAGATCGTGGAGGAGTCTGTAAATTGATCAGGTCTAGTTGCTGTGTTTACATTCCTGATAATGCCCATACGGTATACCAAGCTTTCTCCAAGTTACATATAATCTCCGCGTCTATACATCAGGACACGGAAGATTGGTCTGTGATGGGATGGTTTTGGGGACTACTGTCCACATGGGGATGGAAGATATTAACTTTCCTTTGAATGGTTTTGGCCATCATTTTCTCTTGTTGTCTCTGTGTACAGTGTGGACCTGCCATCTGTGGTATTTGTGCCACCATGTGTGTCCCAAAGCCTGTGTCACAGAAAACAGAGAATATTAGAATGATGTTACAGCAACAGCTCGATGAGCTCATGGCCATTGACATCGACTCAGACTAACTTGAGTCCTTGGTGTTTTGCCTGAGTAATGGCAAAAGGAGGGTCTGAGGTTCTCTGATTTCTGGCTTCGTCCCGTATCTAGCCGCTATTTTGTGTCTCGTCGCCATTTTGTGTTGCCCTCACTCAGGCCGCACGGCGAACTGAGTGTTTTTGCTTTTCCCAGCTGCTGCGTGTCCTTTCAGTTAAAGAGTAACTCCATTGCCCTTGTTTACGAAACCGATGTCAGGGTCTGGCCGAGTTCGTTAATCCATGTCTGGGTTGACTGATCCCCGTCTCGACTATTTGCCTTCTCCTATTCTTTCCTTACGTTATCTTATCCGACTGGCCTTCACTATTCTCTCCTTGTATTCTCTTGTTACACAGCTATCCTTTGAGGCACACAAATACGTCCTACCACCTGCAAATTGGATTGTTGGTACCATCACTGATTAATTTGTTGGGAGGGGTAACACACGGGGTCTGAGAAAGGGGCGTATTTGAGATACCTGATAGCTTGTTTTCCAACTTTTCTCATTGGTCTGTTTTTGTATGTGTAAGGAGTAGACTTCGTAAATGTGTTTCCTATAAAAGATTGTGCGCCACGGATTGAAGTGGCAGTCTCCTCAGAACCCACCTTGTGTGTAACTTCTGGGATAACTGTGCTTGGCTGCAGCTAATAAACCTGGTTTCCACGCTAAACAGAGTGTCTCGTGTCTCTGTTCGACAAGGCTGGTGAACTCGGGGATTTAAGGCGTGCCCTGCGCCGCCAGGCCCATAAGGCCCGGTTCTCCAGGGACAGACACACCACGAGGGACTTCAACTTGAAAATCACACTCAAACTACTAGCATGGCCTGTCACACACACACCTTACAGAAACAGAGCCTCTGGGGACAGGCAATGGAGTGCACCACTGTCACAATCGTCATGTAACACAACAAAACAAATACTGATCTGATGACGCATCCAAGCAAAAAATGCACAGTGCCGAATCACAAGTCCATTGTGCCTCTCACACAAAGCTGTAGCCACAGGTTTTGAACGCTGAGGATGCACTTAAGTAGCACCATGGACATGGGCATTAACAAGGTGATGCATCTTGGAGAAGTGCCACGTTGTAAAGCCTTGTGTCAGAAGTAGGTGTACTGGTCCAGGGGGTTTGGCAGTGGGTGGCCGTCACGGCACAGCAATACCTCACATAAGTTGCTGACTGAAATCAGAAAAATTCCACTCAGTCTCTATCATAAACATGCTGCATTTAAACCCTGTGCATGCTTGAAACAGGCATAAGGATTGACGCTGCATTGTGCAGATTGGGGCACACAGAGCACAGCAGGATCTGTGTCATGCTGGCGATACAATCCACAGCAATGGCTGTGCAAGTCATTGTAAACTGGACTGAACATGTTAATGACCCCTGAGCACATGTCAATCTGATCCCACAACATACCCATACACAAGTGAACAATGACAAAAATCCAAAGCAGGTGGAACAGTGATGACGACAATGGATATCAAAATTGGATGTTGCATGATAGTGCATTAACAGTGTCTATCTCTCACACCCACAGGGCAACGTTGGAAACCACCCCCAACCAGTGGGGAGATGGATCCCAGTCCCAGTCCCAGGCTCAGCAGGACCCTGACCCCAGCGACGCCTCTCAACACACCGTGGATGACCCCAACCAACCTGGCCACTCTGGATTCAAAACCTGTGCAGCAGCTGGGTCAGAAAAATCTGTGCCAACCACCACACCCATTCCCGCCACATCCTAGCAGACAGCTCGGAGCCCTGCCCATAATCCACAACAGAGCCAGTCCTACAATCAGGGACAAGGTTCGCCGGGCACCAAGGAGGTGGCAGACAACACCACCACTGCCATCACTCATGGGTCCTGCCAATCCAATGTGCCCACAAGCGCAGGCCAGGCTAATTTTGGTAGGGGTGGTGGGAGTGGCGCAAGGCGGAGGCGAGAATCTGACCCACAAACTGCAGGGCCTGGTATGTCAGAACTCCGAACCATCATGGAGGCATACCGGCGGGACACCAGGGAGTTCAGCCAGGTAGTGGAGGCCCTCAACCAAATTAAAAGTCATCAGGTCGAGCAACATGCCAGTCAAGAACGACACCAGGGACGGATGGAGACAAGACTGGATGAGCTCTTGACGGTGCATAGGGAAATAAGCCAATCACTCCGTCTGATTGCTGTCAACATGCAGCACCCTCCCTGTGTCACCAGGCAAGAAACATCAAGGCAAAGACCAACACCCGCCACAGGGAGGGAGGAGGAGAAGGGATTGTCTGACGGAGCGTCCCAGGCATCGTCAAGGCCTGCACGTTAGGGTCCCACAAGGAAGGTGAGTCGTCCACGGCTAAGACGTTGAGAGGCAGTGGGCAATGCACAACTCCCAGGTCAACTAGTCTGGCATCTTGCCTTTGTGTGCAACAGCATCACCTAATTGACTATCCCACATGGACTTGCTGGTCGCAGTGTGCCCAATGATGCCAAGCACTGCGGCCTGTTGACTCAAACTGTAAGGCATCACATCTCCAGCTGTGAACTTTGGATTCCCCCCCTTTTTGTACAGCACCTACTCACGTTTCACACAAGATCACAAAATAAATCTAAATAACATAATACGCATTGTTGGAGGCATTTTGTACCCAGAAACCAAAACATATGTTTGGGGAAATGTATAAAATGCCAGAGTATTGAACAAACTGCAGCCATCCACACACTGGGATTGGAGTCTGGTTGAGGACACACATAGGTCCCAATATTCCAACAACTACATACATGGATGGCAATACACACCCGTGATGGTTACAAAATGCTGAAGGGGGGGTTGGCTTGCAATGCTGCAATTACAGACAGGTACAGAAGAGTCACTTGGAGGTGTACAGATCATGGAAAATATGTAGGTGTCCACGTAGAGAGTACCAGGATCTGTGTTCGGAGGTATGAGAACTATCATTCACATGCAGTTGTACTGTGGATGTGATGAATGGTGCCCAGGCCAAGGGTGGCAGGACGAACTGTGGGCAACGGGGTGTTGGATGGTAGACGTCCATATTACTTTATTGGCCTGGGCCTGTGGAGTGCATACTGAGTGTGGCTGAGGAGTATGAAGGTGAACCTGCAGTTGACTGTGGGACTATTGTAGGGATCTCAGGTGGACGGTCATGTGGCAGTAGCAGGGGATGTTGAGGATGAGGTGTATGCATGCACCCTGGATTTTCACAAGTACTCCTGGAGTCTGGTTCTTGTACCTCTGTAGAGGTTGTTGCTACAGTTGCGCTGGCTGGTGTCGTTGACGGCGACCAGGCTGAACACCACCTCGTAAACAGACATCACCATAGCCATCCCAGAAGGCTATAAGATCTCCCGCAGACACCGCACCAACAGAGTGGGAAGCGGAATCGCCATCATCCACATGAACACTCCCAGAGTCACTACCAACATCAACAACACCCTCCCCACCGCCTACCAAATGCACTTACAGATCCACACTGATGCCAACAACACCCTCATCGATAGCCCACATGGACCCGACCACAATCCATTAACTCCCTTGCTGACCTCATCAGCACGCACACCTTCGGCTACATGGATTACATCCTCCTTGGGGACATGAACTTCCAGCTTGAGAACAATAACGACGCAAACTCAACTGCCCTGATCCACATCCTCGTCAAACTCGGTTTTAAACTACTCTTGACAACACCCACCCACACCGCTGGACACACACAGGACCCCATCTTCTCCGCAACTCCATACATCTCCTTCAACCACACCACCAAACATCACTGGACAGACCACAGATGCCTCCACTTCATCTTCAGTAAACCCACCACACCACCGCGCACACATAACATGCCACGCCGCTGCTGGTGCAAGGACACCGTGGACTAACTCACCGCCACCCTTGCCCTGGGACCACCCGCCGACCACACCTACCCCGACTCCGCTGCCATCAACCTCAAACAGTGGATCAACGACTGCCCAAACTGTCAGGTTTTCACCTTACCCCGCCTGCCTAGACTGTTAAGACTACAACTTCCATGAGCCTTTGCTACAGAAAGTATATGGCTGGAGGCACCCGGGGGAAGGTGCGCGTAATTCTGAGTCCGTGGTCAGTTGTGTTGGAGAGTTTCCAGCCGTCGTTTGCATCAGGAGCTGCTGCTCTTGGTTCGTAGAGATGCGGTTGCGGAGCCAGTGTTCATCTAAAGGTACTGTTTCGTGTAAACGCTGGGCTCGCGTTTAATCCTGCTCGTTTGTTTCTTTGATCTAACCGGAGGAGGTGCATCGGCTGATGCGTGCCGGTTCTGTTGACGAGACTAGTGTTTGCTCTGACCGCGAAACGTTGTGGCTGGTAGCTGCGCTTTTCCGTGAATGGTGTTTTGCTTTGTGAAGGAGTTTTCTGAGATTCCTCAGCAGCGGAGTGTAGTGGGGTTCTACACGTTACCCTGTGCAAGTGGTGATTGTAAGTCTGGAGCGGAGTGGTGGTCGAAACTACCCGCTGCCGGATTGTTTGTTCAGTTACTCTTTTTCTTCATGAAAAAGCGGAGCATAGTGGTGGTCGCAACCACATGTTACCGTTTTAGTATATAAAAGGAAACCACAATATAAGGAGCTTAGAGGTGGTCGCAACTTCAAGCTGCCTTTAAACGTTATAAAATCGATTTCCTTTCAGTCTGGGATTATATAGTTTATGGTACCTAATTAGAGTGCTTCAAGAGACTACTCTCTCTAACTCTACCAAGGTTTTATGTTCATCTGGGGGAGCGGACATTCAGGGGTCTGTTCAAAAAACGAGGTTAATACAAAAGAGTTTTTACGAAGTTCACCTTCACATAATATGGTGTGTAGATACAAGGGTCTTGGTCTTTGGGTGTTTTATACAGAATCCTTGATATGGTGATAACCAGTGTGTTTTTTTACAGGAGGCTGGACTAGGACTTTCTTATTATTGCTGGAAGAATGATTACAGCTTGAGAAGGTATAGGAGTTCTAGCGAGAATTATTGAGTGTAGTGTTGTATACTGCCTAGTATTTATATATGTTCTGTGTTTTGTCATTTCAGGTCCCTTGTCCCTGCTGACCCTTTCCCTTTCCCGGTCCTTTCTTCTTCATTTATCCCTCACCTGATGGTTCGGACACCCTGTGTTTATATTCAGGGTGTTGGTAACATCTGGAGGTGGAACCATATATTCATCAACCGGATCCTGCGAGGCGGGCCCTGACACAAACACCCTCGCCACACTCAAGACCTCCACCACCTATCACAACAACAAGATAGCCGCATGGTTCACCGAAGACCTCAGGACCTCCAAGTGCACCTGTCGGAAGCTGTAGAGGAGCTGGCTCCGCAACCAAACACCAGACAGCTACACCGCACACAAGAGCACCACCCGCAGACCCCACCAACTCCACAGGACCGCCAACAGGACAGCCTAGACAGCAACGCACACAACAGCAAACAGCACATCAACATCGTGATTGAACTCACAACTCCCACCTACAACAACAATGACATACCGCCATCACAAGACCTGTGTGACTCACTGTCCACCTTCTTATATCGTAAGATCATCGACATCCACAACAGCTTCAACTCCGCTACCCCCACTCACACAAAGAGTCCACCCCCCCTAGACCAACACCCACACAAATAACCTGACCGCCTGGTACAACGTCAGCGACGAAGACACCATCAGCACCATGGACTCCATCCACTCCGGATCTCCATCTGACACATGGCTTCTCAACATTTTCAACAAATCCAGCTAAGCCAGCGCACCCCTTCAACAAAAAACAATCAACATCTCCTTGGAGACAGCTACCGTCAGTGGGAGCTGGGAGAATGCTGAGATCAACGCCTTAGTGAATAAACAAAAGGCCGACCCCAAATACCTCAAGTGCTTCAGGGCCATATCCCCTTTACAGAAAAGGTCACATAGAAGATCGTCAACAGACTGCTGACCAGCTCCTCGAAGACAACAACATCATGGGACCATCCCAGTCTGGATTCCGCAGCAACCACAGCACGGATACCGGCCTCATCACCGCCAACGACTACATCAGCATCCTCATGGACAAAGGATAAACAGCCACCCTCTTCCTTCTGGACATATCACCAGCCCGAAGGCTGGTCATGGATGTGTGCTGTTAGGGTGTCTGGGCAGACCGAAGTCTGCCAAGACACCCTAACAGCACACATCCATGACGCCGGAATCCAAGACATTTCCCTGGCCTGGGCCACATCCTTCCTGTCCGGCAGAGGCCAGAGCATCTGCCTCCCACACTTCCATTCAAAGACCACTGAGACCATCCGCAGTGTCCCCCGTGGATCATCCCTCAGCCCGACGTTGATCAATATCCACATGGCACCACTCACCCATGTTGCACTACAACATAGCCTCAACATCATCTCCTACGCCAATTACATACAGCTGATCATATCCCTCACCGAAGAACCACACACTGTCAAAGGAAACCTCTACAGAGGAATGAAGGCCGTTTGGCAAATGGATGAAGTACAGCAGGCTGAAGCACAATTCTGACTAAACGGAGGTCCTCATTCCCGGCCCCACCACCTCAGCCCGCAACGACTCCTGGTGGCCAACATCGCTAGGAACAGCCCCAGTACCCACCAACCATGCACGCAACCTGTGGCTCATCCTCAAATCCTCCCTCTCCATGACCAAGCAGGACAATGCCATCTCAGCTTCCTGCTTCAACACCCTCTGAATGCCCTGCAGGATCTTCAAATGGATCACCTCAAACACGTGTGAAACAGTCATCTGGGCCCTCTCCACGAGCTCACTGGATTACGGGAACGCCCCTAAGCAGCTACAACAACCAAACTCCAGAGACGGCTGCAATGCATCCAGATCGCCTCGACGCGTATGATCGTCGATTTCCCCAACACATCCACATCACACCGCACCTGAGAGGCCTGCACTGGCTCCCTGTCAACAACAGAATCACCTACAAACTCCTCATCCACGCACACAAACCTCCTAACCACGCCGGACTAGCATACCACAACGACCAACTCAGCTTCTACACACCCACCCTCAGGCTCCGCTCTACAAACCTCGCACTTGCCACAGTCCCTCACATCTGGAAAACCACTGTCAGTGACAGATCCTTCTCCTACCTTGCCTCAAAGACCTGGTACACCCTCCTTACAAGGCTATGACAGACCCAGGACCTGCTGGCCTTCAGAAGACTACCCAAGACCTGGATTAACGATCTGTAGCAGCCCCCCCCCCTCCAGCACATTGAGACCCTCACGGGTAGGTAGGGTGCTCAACAAATGAATTGATTGATTTATTGATAGGTGGCTTAGCCAAGTTGTGTGTGAAGGATTGGAGAGCTGTAGATGATAGTTACAATGAGGGTGGTCAGGCTGTTGGTGTGATACCGGATGTGCAGATGTTTGACAATGCGGAGTGTGTCCTTGGTGTTGTATGTGACTCTGAGGGAGTACCTAGTTAAGTTAGACCAATCATAATCCTGGTTTTGGTGTGTGGTCCCTGTGGGTTTTGGACTATCCGTCTGTGATGGCTATGTAGAAGTGGTGTGCTGATGTTGCGTTACAGTAATGAAGGCGATGTGTGGTGCTGTTGTGTTGACAAGGTAACACAGTACAATGTGGTGCTGCTGGAAGTTGTGTGTGTGCTGTACGAGGCACATGACCTGGTTGTACGTAGACGTACTGTTATGTGGGGCTGCATCGTGTTGCCAGTATGAATTGCACACACAGGCTGAGAAGCTGTCATGGGTGTGTTTGTGGTAGCGTGATACCAGGTGGATGATTGTCTGGTGTTCACTGTGCGGAGGGTGGCTGGAGCATGAGTCTGTTGTGTCACATGAGTCATGAAATGAGCTGAGTGTCTTGCAGTGTGCTTGTTGCAGGTGCTGACGGACCTGCCTGTGTCATGGAGGTTGTGCAACAGTGGCACAGACAAGCTGCGGCATGCTTTGAAAATAGATGGATGGAGGAGTATCTTGTAGGCGTGTGTGGTGCAGGATCTGGCCACTTGGTGCTGCGTTGTGGCTGGGGATGCAGCAGCAGGTATGAGTGAACACATGACGGCAGAAGGGGTGAGACTACATGCTAAACAAGCACACAAACCCAAGGATTCTTGCAGGGCACAAAGTGACATGTTTATGTGAAGGCAGGAGTGTCTGGTTCCCCATGGGTCACCCCGAGCAAAATGGGTGAACATTCGCAAAAGATCATGGGCACAGGATTAGGCATCTTAAGGCCAAGCGGGGCACAGGACACACAGCGTCAGCAGGTGTAGCCTGCACATTGTGTGTAGCAAGTTAAACAACACATAGACAACTATGTACGTCAGGCACAATATGGTACATTTCTCATTACCAACAGCATGCATGTTGTCACTGTACACGTAAACACATATGAACAATCATTGTAAACAATGCCATATTGAACGCATGCAGACTGGCAAGAGATGTGCGTTGACAGCAATGAGCCACAATGTACTGTGGAATACACACTTCCTACACAATAGGATAAAGTGGTCTGTGAGGCCATGCTGCATTAGCCATCGTACATGCCCAGTGGCATTGCTCTGAAGACAATAACAGTCATGTAAGGATGTTACCTGTAATGCTGGTGAAAGATTCTCCACACTACTGCCAGGGACTGTACCTTTGATCATCAGAGTGGTGCGATGCTGAAAGGGTTCCATCTCCAAATAGCCCCTTGGTCTGAGTACAAATGACAAACACAAAAGGGAGATCAGGAGAGGGAAGGAGAGGATGAGAACTGCAGGGAGGGAGATCTGAAACAAAGGAAAATAAGCATAAGGAATCCATACTTTTGTCACAGAATCACAGAATACCTCCAGACCTACACTGTACCAGTCACACATGTGAAGTGTAACCACTGCCACTGTACCCTATGTGTGATCAGAGATTTTGCAATGAGACTAGATCAGATGCTTGAACATGGACATACATAAGGTAGTACAGTTTAAGCATGGGCGAATTTTGCGAATCTCGCGTTTGCGAATTTTGCGGATTTGCGAATTGGCAATCCGCAAAATCCGCGAATTCTCGCGAATTTGCGTTTTTTTTTTTTTGTGTTCGCAAGTGTTTCTACCAGTTCGCGAGGATTTGGTACTAGTTCGCAATTGCGAACTTACTTGTCGGCTCGCAACGGTCGCGACTATGTTGTTTCTACGTCTGGTTCATCATCACAGCCTCCCAGCACCCTCTGTTTCACCACTGGCACCCTCTCTTTGACCCATGCCACCCTCTGTTACATCAATGCCACCCTCTGGTTCATCATCACTGTAGAAGATAGGGGGGGGAAAGCAAGCCCACCTGCCCTGCTTGAACTGACATGAATTAATTTGGGGTTAGTTTATTAACAACACCTGCCCTGCCCCAACTGACAATAATGAATTAGGGGCTAATTAATGTGTCACTGAAAGAATTTCAAGTCCCAGCCTGGCACCTGCTTGTCTGCTCCTTTAGCTGTAAATCAGGACCTTTGTGGCATACAGTTAAGGTCAGAGCAGGGTCACACAATAGTTGCAAGCAGGCAACCGAATTCTGGAGGGCCCCCTCAGGAAGCACTACAGAGAATCGTTACAAATCATGAGGTTGACCTTTTGCACCTGCTCATTGCTTTTGCTTTTGCTGAAATCGTTTTTCGTTTTTTTCGCGCTATTCGCGGGGCGCGGCGTCGTGCGAAACCGACCGCGGAAGCCGCCAATTCGTGCGAATGAGCATTTTATTTTTTTGCGGCTTGTTGTTTCGCGAGTTTTTTTGCAGTATTCGCGAGCCGCTTGCAGCGCAACACGCGAATTTACCCCAAGGTCGAGTACGGGCGCGGCCATTTTGTTTGCGTGACGTATTTCCGTTTCCGCCCGCTATGTATAATCTCGCGCAGTAAGCGCATTGCGAGTAGAGGTTTGCACGAGATCGCGCGGGAAATCTAGAGGTTCGCACGAGATCGCGAGGAAAATCTCGCGCGAACTTACTTTCGCGCTCGTGAACGGGCGCCGGCCATCTTGTTTTTCATTCATTTCCTGTGTCTGGGCATGGTGTTCAATCCTCTTGGTATCTTTGCCATCCTTTGCTTGTTTTCAGTTTTTTTTTTACGATTTTGCTTCTTATCTATCCCTCTCTTTTCCTAGCTGTATATTTTTGTCTTTTCTGCTATTTTTCTTTACTTTTAAACTACTTTTTTAAACTCTTTTCTTTTCTTCTTCCCTATCCTATTCTTTCTTAATTTTCTACTTCTTCCTACCTTACCTGCCCAGACCATGGTCAAGCCAGGTGCCGTGAAGCTGCCCAGGCACTTGAGGGCCGCAGCGGCGGCGGGGAGTAGTGCTGGACCCAGTGCCAGGACAGCATGCGGGAGATTGAGGGGGGAGCAGGTGACGCGACGGGAGATATTCAGCCCGGAGGAAGTGGGCGCGCTGGTCTACTTCGTCCAGTGCCGCCTGCCCAGGACCATCGCGGGAGGCGGCAGGATCGCGGCCGGCGGCTACAACATGCGGGAGCGCCGGAAGCGGTGGGAGAAGGTGTGCTGGGCCATATCCCACCTCTACGGGGTCCAGCGCACCTACAGCCAGGTCACCCATCGCTGGACGGACCTCCTGGACCACGAGCGCGACCTGCTGGAAAAGCTCGGCTTGGAGATCCCCGGGCTTGGTGAGTAGTAGTAGCCATTTAATCACTCACTACTATGATGTTTTCTCCTGCTCTGTGTTGTTGTATTGCAAATATTTGTTTTTTACATGGAGCAAGCCAATAATGCCGCTGATGACGATTACATTGTAGTTAAATTATATTTCAAAATCTTCTGTGCATTTCAGGTGCACTGCTCTCCTTCTCAGTGGCGTTGCTACTATGCTTATTTGTTTTCTATTTCATGGTCTCATTGGCCTGAGTAACTATTATGTATGAGTGTACTTTACAGAACTGCGTAATGCTAGACACTAGGGGGCAGATTACATTTACAAGCCCCTTGCGCCACGTTTACGTTGCCTTGCGTGACGCAACAGCGGCGTAAACGTGCCGCATCCCTGCGAGTCATTTACGACATGACGCATCTAGGGAGATGCGTCACGTTATAAAGCCATGGGCCTGCACCACAATGGGTGCGTTCCTAGTACGCAGGGTGGGCGGTCCGGCGGCTGTGCGCCTCGCAAAATTGCCTGCGTGAAATCTACAAGATTTAACGCAGGCACTTCTGCGACGCTGCTACGTCAATTCAATTCCTTATGTCTGCTCGAAGCAGGCGAAAGGACTGACACAGCATGTTAAGTATTGGGTGGCCCTGAGCATTACTGGAGTTGCATTGCGTTGGCGACGTGACTCCAGCGATGCGCCGCTCTTACGTGACGAGATGCGTCACGCAAGTGCCTACCCTTGCGCCAGGGTGCGCCGCATTGTAAATGAGGCGCATCTGCCGTGTCGCAAGGGTAGTTTTGCGTGACGCATTTGATCTGGCGCATCTCTGGAGATGCGCCAGAACGCGTAAGTAAGTATGCCCCTAAGGGGCAGAATTGCAATTACCGTCGCATCCCTGCATATTAGCAGGGATGCGCCATTAATTGTGCGGCCCGCTACCACCACCAAACATGGTGCGCCGTATTTGCAATGCGGCGCACCATGGGCCCAAAACGTCACCGAAGCTTTACTGCTGGAGTTGCGTCGCAACGATGGCGCAGCTCCAGCAATGCTCTGGGGTGCCCTATCTCCCCAATGCTCGGTCAAGCCGTACGTCTGCTTCAAGCAGGTGCAGGGTTTGTGTGACGCATCATTGTCCTAAAGGTGACTGATTGAAATTTTGTAGATTTCCCTCAGCCACTATTAGGATGTGTTCCAGCGCAGGAATGCCCTCCCTTGCGCCGGAACTTCCCCTGATGGCGCAGGGCTTTATAACGGGATGCATCTCCCAAATGCGTCAGGTTGTTATAATATTATACGCCGCACCATGGCGCCCTTTTTTGTTTAGCTGCTGCGTCACAAAAGTCACGCAAGAACGGCGCAAAAGAGCCGCAAGGGGCTTAAATCTGCCCCTTCCTTTGTACCCCTGTCAATAAGAAAAATAGTGGCGGTGGATTGATAGTTTGACTATTTAAATGACTGGTAATGTAGCAGGCAACTGTTAGTGTTGTCACTGATCTGACTGAAATCACAATGGAGTTTGTCTGTCACTTTGCGTCTTGCCTGCGGACTGCTGCCTGCCAGTCCTAGGTGAACGTTTCAGTACTTTGTTTAGTGAGTTACGTGACTTTCGAAGTCACAGGTCCGCAAATAAATGAAAACTAACCCTAATCAATATAATTTCGCGGAAATATTTTGTTATTGTTCTTTTGAAATGTTTGATTTGGTTGACATTGACAAGCAACAATCATCCATGTTTTCTGTTCTTTCTTTCATGTTGTACGTCAGCTCCCCCCAGGGGCGAGAGGAGGACACAGGAGCAGCAGGCGGCGGATGCTGTTCAACAGGGCCAGGATCGGGCAGGCGAGGGCTCCTCTGCTGGCCCCAGTAAGTTTTCATTTTAGACTAGTACCTATTTTTCCTAGCGTTCCTCATTTGACTTTTTTCAAAATTGTCTTTGCTCTTCTTGTAGACTGTATCTAAATTCTTATCCTGCCTCTACTATGACTCCCTGTGGTATTACTAGATTATTCTTATTAGTCTGTCTGTGTAGCTAACTAAGATTGCACGGTTGGCGAAATTCCCATGATTCTAGTCAGCAATAGCTCTATCAACTTAGTGCAGTCCTCTGGGATTGTCCATAATGTCTTTTGAAGTGTTCTATCTGGACTCATGCTTGCAAAAATTGCAAAACCTTTCGCTCAGTCACTCTAGTCTGGACCAAAATACACAGATTGTATTTAAGTTTAAAAGCTTTATTAAAAGTAAACACATTTATTAAAATGAAGTCATAATAAAACTAAACGTTTAACTGATAATGGAAAAGTGGTTAGTGCTGACGATTAATTGAAGACATTTCTTGTGGTCGAGCCGAGCTCTCACCTGGTTTCAACTTGATCTTGTTGTTAGAAGTCCATCTTCTGTCTGTGTGGAGAAAAATGGTGCGTTTTAAAAAAACAGCCTTCATCAGTTGTGCGAAAAAGTGCAGCAAGACAACCTTCCCTGGAAAAAGGGACCTTTTTTTTAACTTTAACGTAGACAGTCACAAATTACATTGTTTTCACATGTCTTCATTCCTAGAACAAAGACTAGTGAGTGCTTTATTCTAACATTCTTAAATGTACTTTGTAGGTGGAACATCTGGTGGCGGGGCCAGTGTGGAGGTGGTGGTGCTCAACACGGAGGCGGAGGGCGATTCTTCAGGGGAGGAGGCGGCGGCTGTGAGAGTTGAGACGGTGGTGGTGGCGGCCAGAGGTAAGCTCTTATATATTCCTTACTTATTGAGATTGAAGACTAGCTGGGAAGGCAAGAATATGAGATGCATGGCTGGGTGAATGATGAAGCAATGATGGGTGGAAGGACAACAGCCTGGGTGGGTGACACAGAAAATGTATGTGTCCATATACCTGGATCATGCTACTATCTGACTTTTAGATAGCATATGTGTATCTAGAGCAGGGGTACTCATAGTACGGCCCGCGGGCCGGTGGTGGCCCGGCAAGCCTTCCTTGGCGGTGCGCAGACCTTGCAGACAATCACTGCTCCCCCGGCCCCCACAGAGCAGAGGCTTTTTTGTATTTCACCTGTTAGCGCCCCTGCATCTCCACTCTGACAATCACTGCTCCCCCGGCCCCCACAGAGCAGAGTGGAGATGCAAGGCCACAAAGAGGTGAAATAGAACAAAGCTTCTGGCCTGTGGGGCCGGGCAAGCAGTGATTGTCAGGGTGGAGAAGCAGGGGCGCTACAACAAAAAAAGCCTCAATAATATGTTAATGGTCTTTTAAAGACCTGTTAAGTACTTTGGTGTTGTTCAAACAACCGCAAAGGTGCACCACAAATATTGTAACAATTGTAATAATAATGATATATCTTGAAGATGTTGGAGTTCTTCTTCAAATCCTTTATTTTCAAAACATCTAGTCAAACATAAACAGCCGACGCGTTTCGTCCCAAACTGGGACTTCTTCAGGGCTGTCGGTAAAAAACATATATTCATATGATCAGTATTGCATGTACTGAAATACATATACAATTTACAAAATTTAAAAACATTTAGCAAACCAATTAAAAGACGCTTTACTACCATAGACGCGGAGCCTATGCATATGTTTGATGTTGAGGCATTAGCTCACTGTCCATCTGACAGCAGGGTAGTATTAGATGGCCTTAGGCTATGTACACGTGTATATACAATATTCACATGTGAAATCTATATCCCTACAATTCAGATGTACAAGATTGGAAAGCACTCATATATCATACATTTTCAAGAGATGGGAGACAAGATTAAACAATTGGCATTAGGCCCATGTGTTTGACCATGACACAAACGGAACGCACTGGGAGAAGGCACCCTGTATGTAACTAGATGAAAGCATTGTGTGAGTCTGGCTGTTAGGCCCAAAAAAGAAAACGGGGATATAAGGATCCTAGAAAGTCTGTTTCTATCACTATTGGTGCATGGGGTCCACAAACTCTTTTACCTTTAAGTTAGTCGGACGTCGCGTGCGTGGGAGAAGAACAGAAGCGTGGTCCTGGGGTCACCTTGCCAGCTACAATATATCCTATTATTTAGGTTCTTCCCGACGCTATTATTTTATCTGGGATATGAAGAGAAAAAGAGATCTCTGTGAGCATATCAACTTTTGATCTTGTGTTTTAGCACAGCAGGGAATAGCACAGTATGGTGAAACTTGTTGACTACTGTGCGGGGCACCTCTGACTACCTAACTCAAAGTTATTCTTATGATCAGTCTACTTACTATATGAATGCTAGCGGGCGACAGCAATGCAGATTTCTTAAAAGTTCTTCGGAGGTATGATGGAATTATGCCACCTTACTGTAAATACTGTCTCAGTCCATGTGCTGAAAAATGTAAACAGAGCAAGAAAGGAGCTTGTACCCTATGCAACGGCACTTACTATAGATATATAATCATTAATTCGTTAATGGCCAAGAGTAATTAAAAAGGGAAAATAACTGTCCAACAAAGTTTACCTGAGTCAGATATGTGAATGATGTTGGACTGGAGGTCCTGTGAGTCCTATGGAGGAGGGTGTGGGCACTGTATCCCAGCAGGCCTGTTTATGCAAAGTAAACAGGATCCTGTTTGTCAAAAAAGCCTCCAGCTCCAAGGACATGAAAGTATACCATGCTTTTGTTGAAAAGGTACCCTATGTCACAACGCCTCCAGTTTGGAGTATAAATAAAAATTGGCATGTGCCAAATTATGCTGCACAAGATCAAAAGGATGAGCATGTAATACACACAACCCTGAGGCATTAATTAGTAAGTCCTTATCCAATAATGGGTTAATTGAATGGGGGGGAGGAAGGACCCAGAGTTTCCCAAACCAAGATACTCCATTGGAAAGTTGGTCCCCAAAGCCTAAAGAACAAAGTATCCCCATTGTAGAGGGAAATGCCCAAGACCTAACCTGAGGACATAGGTAAGACTGCAAAGCTCAGCCAGGTTCGACTGGTTACAAGTAAACTCACCGTTATAGTCAAAAGCGGCCGGCGCCCATCCACATCCCTCGTCCTGACCAACACCCGCAGCGACGTCGTGTGCTGAGGGTGTGGGTCCATACTGCTCCCTTTATAGTAGGGGAGATTGAACTGATGGATTGCACCTGGCCCACGATTCCCGCCTTCGTGTGAATGCGCTGTACTGAAAGGCGAAGGACCCAGCGTATTGCCGACCGTCAAGAAGACGGCGGCCATATTGTAGTGACTAAAGGAACGTATGTTCATATGCTTCAGACCTCATTAAGCCCATTGCTTTGTCCAGATGCCCAACCCATGGGTTGACCGTAATATTCTTTGTTTTGCATTTGCAAACCTTGACGCTTTCTATGGAAAATAACCATATTTAATCTGGCCGATAAATAAGTGAAGAAGTGAAAACCGCACCGATAAATAAAGGAGACTAGAACCCGAACCCGTAATGAGGATAGAGCCGAGTATCGGGCCCTTATGCATAATGCTATTAGGGGACGGAAAATGCAAATTGATGCAGCGTCTTTTTGGTTTGCTAAATGTTTTTAAATTTTGTAAATTGTATATGTATTTCAGTACATGCAATACTGATCATATGAATATATGTTTTTTACCGACAGCCCTGAAGAAGTCCCAGTTTGGGACGAAACGCGTCGGCTGTTTATGTTTGACTAGATGTTTTGAAAATAAAGGATTTGAAGAAGAACTCCAACATCTTCAAGATATATCAGTATTATTACAATTGTTACAATATTTGTGGTGCACCTTTGCGGTTGTTTGAATTATAAAAAATTCCCTAGGGAAAAGGCACAGTGATGATGGGTGCCACTCAGTGTGCAAACAGTCCCCTTGTTTGAACTTAAGGGTTAAAATATCGCATGGGGGATAGATAGTCAGGTGCTTAGTCTAGAAAGGGTCCATCATCTTTGCAGTTTCTGACTTTGGTGTTGTTGTCTGTGTGTGCGCGTTGAGGAAGCGGTCTCAACCCGGGCTGAAGGCTGACACAGATAGACACACACACAGTGAGATGACAGAGGGGGAGGTAGAGGGAGGGCAGGAGGGAGAGAGAGATGGAGAGGGAGGGCAGGAGGGAGAGCAGGAGGGAGAGAGATGTATGTAAATGCTGGGTCTGGTGGCTCAGTGGGTGAGGGCATCTGCTGCAGGGACCTGTGTGCAACCTCATGGTCACAAGTTATCGTTTTGCTTTAGCCACGCCCCCTCTGACTCCGCCCCCACCAGTGCGGCCCTCGGCCCCAAACTACACTGTAAATGTAGCCCCTGAGAGAAAGTTTGTGAGTACCCATGATCTAGAGAGAGTAGACGGTCAGTGGATGAACTAAGTGTAACTTTGAAGAGCATGTAACACTGCACCCGCACGTCCGTTCCAGTGTAGGAAGGCAAGGAAAAGAACTTTTAATTTTGTCCAAATACTACCATCAATAGTAGCAGTAGTTTGTATTGCAAGCACTGCATAGATCCGGTTTTTACGGTGGCCACTCCCTACCTCTCTTAATAAGTTTAGTAGTACTCAGTCATTCATGTGTGGATGTATCACTGGTCACTCAATAAAAAGCAAAGCACCTAAAGTCATCCCATATATAAGCAAAACATCCCATGTGAAGTGATAGATAATCCGATTATTTATCTTCTTCAATTTTCCATTTCTAGTACTCATTTCCACTGTAGGGTGAAAGTTAAATTAATTAAGCAGTAGCCCTTGAGTTGTAACAGAGTATTCTCAGTGCCACCCGTAATAGAAAAGTAAGAGCTTCACCACCTGCATGTACTGGACGGGTACAGTAACGCAACGCAAGTCTAGGTCACTCCTCATGGCGTGCGTCTCTTTTTCTCGGGTGCAAGTTTACTGCGCTGGCATTATGCCGGCTTGCAGAAGATAACGTACCAATTTTCCAAAACAAGAGACAAGAAGAAGAATAAGACTGGTGTACTTTCATAGTCGACTCCAATGGAAGTCCATAGTGCTCGTAGAATTTGTTCCTTAAACTCCCACTAATGTTAGAGCAAGGATGAAGAAGTGTGAGGTTAGATAGATACTGGCCTCAATAGTTATGTAATGCGTTTGCAAGTTGCTAGTTGTAGTGCAACACAAATTTCTGCTGAAGGATTGAGTTAATCTTAAGGAGCATTGGTTACAGACTATGTCTTTCTTTCTTCATATAGGTTCTCCTTCCAAACGAACAAGGAGGAAGGAGCTGGCTAGAGCGGCCCAGCAATGGAGGATCGATGCCACTGTGGCCGAATATCGGCGGCTGGTGGCCCTGGAGGACGAAGAAAGTGTGCAGTCGACCACAACAACTACGTCGTCTGCATCGGCCTCCGTTCCCCCACGGGCTGCCAGTGCCACCCAGCACAGTGGTCCACCCAGACTGAGCCGGGCTGCCAAAGCCAAACGCCACCGCCGAGTAGCAAGGACAACAGCTACAGCTTCCTCTCACAGCCGTTGCACCTACAAGGCATTGAAGGCACGCCTGCGCCGCAGTACCCTGATGGTGTCCCGCCTCCAGCAGGAGCTCCACCACTTTTCCAACCAGTTGGAGGGGCTCCGCGTAGAGCACGCCTTGCTCCGCCAGGAGCATGATGCCCTGGCCCAAAAAGTTGACAGCATCCACCCATAGTGTCCCTTGCCCCTTTTTTAGAGACTTTTGGGGGGTGGGAATTGGGAGTTGGGTTTTTGGGGACTTTTGAAGGACAATCGTTGGGGTTAGGGAGGGTCTTGCGGGAGATTATTTTGTTAGGGATATAAATATACTTTTTCAAACTTTATCTGAGCATACCTGTTTCTTACTGCTTGCCTGGTGGGTGGGGGTTTAACGTTGACTTTGTTTTCCTGAAAGTTTAGTTCCATTTTCTTCCTTTAAGTGTAAATCCCCAAATGTTTTCAACACTAAGTGCCTCTCACAGACTAAGTGAAGTGAATCCAAGAGTCCTAGGACTTTAGTAGTACTACCTTCAGTCTCTCGTCTCTTGTACTAATACTCCATTATACCCCCAAACCACCAAACGCTTATCTTACCTGTAATTTGTGTTTGAAAGTAGGGCTAGACCCAGGGCTGGCTCCACGGGAAACAGCGAATATGGTTGGCAATCTTGGTCGGATAACATTTCCTCATAGCGGTGGTACTAGTGGTGTGACACAGTGGCAGTTGCATGCCTATGAAAAAAAAGAAAATGAAATCTGGTTGTCCTCCTGAGCAATTCAACGGTACAACTGAGAATATAGCAGGTGACAGAAGTACAGTAGAACAGTGCCACATTGTAGCCTAACAAATGGTAAAGTATAACTACTAATTCGGTTGAAGTTCTTTCACATTAGCAATGGTTCTTTGTCAAGCAGAGTAAGAATATATCCTCGGATTTCTTCACCAGCCTGTTGCTATCACCTTATCCTCCCCAGCAATTGTGTGGATTTATTGCTGTCATTTAGTCACACATCAATCAAAACCACACAGCCCGGGGGAAGAGGGTTAGGGTTTGAAAAATGGATGGGTACGGGGGTTTTTGGGAAAGGTTTTGGGAGACAAGAAAAAATAGCACAGCATAGACAAACAATTGTGAACATAAACAAATCTTTGGGTACAAACCTATCCATCAATCTTTGAAAGTGCATGCACTACTGCATACATGTCAGTGAAAAGTAAGTAGTACATTCGACAACTGTGGAAGAAAGAATGCGACAGTACAGGGCCTGTGTGGAATTATTGATAACGATATTCAACATAAGGTCTCTGTAGCCAGATACCCGAGAGCCTTGCTGGTCACTATAAATCCATTCACAACAACACTCAATGGGGTTGGTCTGGAAGGTATAGTAGATAGAAAAGGAGAAATTGCTTTTTTTCTAGGTGTCCCCTCACTCACCAGGGTTGCCCCTTGGTGACATGCTTCATCATTGGGGCCATCCCAGTCCTCTACGGCCTGCGGCGTGCTGCGACTTGCGAATTACGTAGGAGCACTTACAAATGACAATGTGTGGTGCAGATGTGATAGTGGAGTGGACTAAGTGATGTGTTAAGGGATCAATTTAGAAGCAGAGAGAGATCCAAGAAATACAGTCACAGTCAGAGAAAAAGGCAAGGGATACTGTATCTATGTGGTTGTAGTGGTCCTGTTGGAAGTGGTAAGTAAGTTGCCTGCAGAAAAAAAATCCTCCTATTAGCGGCACTCCTCCATTGCAGTCGACGCTTCGTCCATCGATGTTGGTCACCAGAAGACACCCTGTAAAAAAAAGCACAGCATAGACAAACAATGGAACATAAACAATTCTTTGGGTACAAACCTATCCATCAATCTTTGAAAGTGCATGCACTACTGCATGCATGTCAGTGAAAAGTAAGTAGTACATTCGACAACTGTGGAAGAAAGAATGCGACAGTACAGGGCCTGTGTGGAATTATTGATAACGATATTCAACATAAGGTCTCTGTACTTAGCCAGATACCCGAGAGCCTTGCTGGTCACTATAAATCCATTCACAACAACACTCAGTGGGGTTGGTCTGGAAGGTATAGTAGATAGAAAAGGAGAAATTGCTTTTTTTCCAGGTGTCCCCTCACTCACCAGGGTTGCCCCTTGGTGACATGCTTCATCATTGGGGCCATCCCAGTCCTCTACGGCCTGGGGCGTGCTGCGACTTGCGAATTACGTAGGAGCACTTACAAATGACTATGTGTGGTGCAGATGTGATAGTGGAGTGGACTAAGTGATGTGTTAAGGGATCAATTTAGAAGCAGAGAGAGATCCAAGAAATGCAGTCACAGTCAGAGAAAAAGGCAAGGGATACTGTATCTATGTGGTTGTAGTGGTCCTGTTGGAAGTGGTAAGTAAGTTGCCTGCAGAAAAAAAATCCTCCTATTAGCGGCACTCCTCCATTGCAGCCGACGCTTCGTCCATCGATGTTGGTCACCAGAAGACACCCTGTAAAAAAAAAGCACAGCATAGACAAACAATGGAACATAAAAAATTCTTTGGGTACAAACCTATCCATCAATCTTTGAAAGTGCATGCACTACTGCATGCATGTCAGTGAAAAGTAAGTAGTACATTCGACAACTGTGGAAGAAAGAATGCGACAGTACAGGGCCTGTGTGGAATTATTGATAACGATATTCAACATAAGGTCTCTGTACTTAGCCAGATACCCGAGAGCCTTGCTGGTCACTATAAATCCATTCACAACAACACTCAGTGGGGTTGGTCTGGAAGGTATAGTAGATAGAAAAGGAGAAATTGCTTTTTTTCTAGGTGTCCCCTCACTCACCAGGGTTGCCCCTTGGTGACATGCTTCATCATTGGGGCCATCCCAGTCCTCTACGGCCTGGGGCGTGCTGCGACTTGCGAATTACGTAGGAGCACTTACAAATGACTATGTGTGGTGCAGATGTGATAGTGGAGTGGACTAAGTGATGTGTTAAGGGATCAATTTAGAAGCAGAGAGAGATCCAAGAAATGCAGTCACAGTCAGAGAAAAAGGCAAGGGATACTGTATCTATGTGGTTGTAGTGGTCCTGTTGGAAGTGGTAAATAAGTTGCCTGCAGAAAAAAAATCCTCCTATTAGCGGCACTCCTCCATTGCAGCCGACGCTTCGTCCATCGATGTTGGTCACCAGAAGACACCCTGTAAAAAAAAGCACAGCATAGACAAACAATGGAACATAAACAATTCTTTGGGTACAAACCTATCCATCAATCTTTGAAAGTGCATGCACTACTGCATGCATGTCAGTGAAAAGTAAGTAGTACATTCGACAACTGTGGAAGAAAGAATGCGACAGTACAGGGCCTGTGTGGAATTATTGATAACGATATTCAACATAAGGTCTCTGTACTTAGCCAGATACCCGAGAGCCTTGCTGGTCACTATAAATCCATTCACAACAACACTCAGTGGGGTTGGTCTGGAAGGTATAGTAGATAGAAAAGGAGAAATTGCTTTTTTTCAAGGTGTCCCCTCACTCACCAGGGTTGCCCCTTGGTGACATGCTTCATCATTGGGGCCATCCCAGTCCTCTACGGCCTGGGGCGTGCTGCGACTTGCGAATTACGTAGGAGCACTTACAAATGACTATGTGTGGTGCAGATGTGATAGTGGAGTGGACTAAGTGATGTGTTAAGGGATCAATTTAGAAGCAGAGAGAGATCCAAGAAATGCAGTCACAGTCAGAGAAAAACGCAAGGGATACTGTATCTATGTGGTTGTAGTGGTCCTGTTGGAAGTGGTAAGTAAGTTGCCTGCAGAAAAAAAATCCTCCTATTAGCGGCACTCCTCCATTGCAGCCGACGCTTCGTCCATCGATGTTGGTCACCAGAAGACACCCTGTCCACTGCCTGCCTGATGCTGAATTGTGGCTCGCTACTGTGAAGCCTGACTCCATCCTTTTTTCCCCATTGCAGAGACTGAAACCCGGCCTGTAATTATTCAACGAAAAACAGGAAGTGATATAATATTACAACACCACTGATAAATAAATATAAGGTATGTAGGCTGTGGAGTGCAAAAAGTCACAATTTGATTTTCCAAGTAGACAGTACAATATTTTTGAAAGTGCGTACTCTGAGTCACCTTTTGAAGGATAAATAAGTATGGGCAAATTAATGTAGCGGATCTTGCCCCTCAAGCTAGGTGTACTGTAAACTGTGTTTTAGAACAAAATTAGATCTTCCTAGCAGTGCTCCCACCCAGACCCTTACTAAAGCCAGTCGCAAAAATGTAGAAGACCCCCAATCAAATCTCAAAAAACGAGGCCTAGCAGAAAACTGGTGACAAAACTTACTTTGAAAGTAAAAGTAGGCCAAAGTACCCCCTTCCTAATTACCCCTTACCCACCGTGGATTGCATTCAAACCACTTGCAAGCAACCAAGCAAAAGTAGCCATAGCCAGCATCGCTCCAAGACTCAAAATCCCCCCCACTCAAACACATGCAATAGAAATACTGCTAACCCTAACGAACCCTAAGTTAAGAATAGTGGCAAAGGCTTTCTTTAACAATGCCAAATCCCCCCTTTCCCACCATGGATTTTCTTCAAATGACTTGCACCCAAAATTACACATTCTCACGAGTGCTCTAAGACCCCCGAACTCAGTTGCAAAAATCTAGAACACCCCGAAACACATGCAATCCTGCTGCTAGGGCTAACCCTAACGAACCCTAAGTTACAAAAAGTGCCAAAAGGCTTTTCCGCGAGGATTTTGTCCCAACCACTTCTACCCGGTATTAGACCTTCCCAGGAATGCCCCAAGACCGCGCAAACCCACCCGCCAAGAAGCATAACACCCCCAAACAGGCCAAAAGCATAATCTCATACTTGCAATATTTCTTGGCCTTCGGTCCAAACGCGCTGCGTAGCTAGGCCATAAGTCGGGGTTGCCACCACAGATTTCCTGAAAAGCAAATGCAATCAAGATTAGAGTGTCCCAGCAGTGCTCCCAGACCACGAAACTCATCCACAAACACCAGGAAGCCCCCCAAACAGGCCCCCGAAAATGCTACATTGAGCAAAATGTCAGAAATAGCCAAAAAAAAATCGGCCTGGATTTTGTCCCAACCACTTCTACCCGGTATTAGACCTTCCCAGGAATGCCCCAAGACACGCCAACCCACCCGCCAAGAAGCATAACACCCCCAAACAGGCCAAAAGCAAAATCTCATACTTGCAATATTTCTCGGCCTTCGGTCCAAACGCGCTGCGTAGCTAGGCCATAAGTCGGGGTTGCCACGACGGATTTCCTGAAAAGCAAATGCAATCAAGATTAGAGTGTCCCAGCAGTGCTCCCAGACCACGAAACTCACACACAAACAGACGGAACCCCCCCTAAGAGCACCTCAAAGGCAAGCAAGTCATCAAAAACACAAAAAAATGTCCGCCTGGGATTTGGTCCAAAACACTTTTATCCGGTATTAGAGCTTCCCAGCAATGGCCCCAGAGCCGTCAACCCAGGAGAAAACGAGTAGAAGACTCCCAAACAGCCAAAGAGCAAAAGTACAAAAATGGGGACTTAGTCAATTTTTCACAAATTTCACAAATCACTCCGCGCGCGCTCTGCAGCTAGGCCCTAACTCCCCTCTGCCACCATGGATTTGCTTCAAACCTCTTGCAAAGTAAAGTATATATAGCCAGCAGTGCGCCCAGACCCCGAAACCCACCCACAAACACCAGGAAGCCCCCGAAAACGCTACATTGAGCAAAATGTCAGAAATAGCCCAAAAAATATCGGCCTGGATTTTGTCCCAACCACTTCTATCCGGTATTAGACCTTCCCAGGAATGCCCCAAGACACGCCAACCCACCCGCCAAGAAGCATAACACCCCCAAACAGGCCAAAAGCAAAATCTCATACTTGCAATATTTCTCGGCCTTCGGTCCAAACGCGCTGCGTAGCTAGGCCATAAGTCGGGGTTGCCACCACGGATTTCCTGAAAAGCAAATGCAATCAAGATTAGAGTGTCCCAGCAGTGCTCCCAGACCACGAAACTCACCCACAAACACCAGGAAGCCCCCCAAACAGGCCCCCGAAAACGCTACATTGAGCAAAATGTCAGAAATAGCCAAAAAAAATCGGCCTGGATTTTGTCCCAACCACTTCTACCCGGTATTAGACCTTCCCAGGAATTGCCCAAGACACGCCAACCCACCCGCCAAGAAGCATAACACCCCCAAACAGGCCAAAAGCAAAATCTCATACTTGCAATATTTCTCGGCCTTCGGTCCAAACGCGCTGCGTAGCTAGGCCATAAGTCGGGGTTGCCACGACGGATTTCCTGAAAAGCAAATGCAATCAAGATTAGAGTGTCCCAGTAGTGCTCCCAGACCACGAAACTCACCCACAAACAGACGGAACCCCCCCTAAGAGCACCTCAAAGGCAAGCAAGTCATCAAAAACACAAAAAAATTTCCGCCTGGGATTTGGTCCAAAACACTTTTATCCGGTATTAGAGCTTCCCAGCAATGGCCCCAGAGCCGTCAACCCAGGAGAAAACGAGTAGAAGACTCCCAAACAGCCAAAGAGCAAAAGTACAAAAATGGGGACTTAGTCAATTTTTCACAAATCACTCCGCGCGCGCTCTGCAGCTAGGCCCTAACTCCCCTCTGCCACCATGGATTTGCTTCAAACCTCTTGCAAAGTAAAGTATATATAGCCAGCAGTGCGCCCAGACCCCGAAACCCACCCACAAACACCAGGAAGCCCCCCAAACAGGCCCCCGAAAACGCTACATTGAGCAAAATGTCAGAAATAGCCCCCAAAAAAATCGGCCTGGATTTTGTCCCAACCACTTCTACCCGGTATTAGACCTTCCCAGGAATGCCCCAAGACCGCGCAAACCCACCCGCCAAGAAGCATAACACCCCCAAACAGGCCAAAAGCAAAATCTCATACTTGCAATATTTCTCGGCCTTCGGTCCAAACGCGCTGCGTAGCTAGGCCATAAGTCGGGGTTGCCACCACAGATTTCCTGAAAAGCAAATGCAATCAAGATTAGAGTGTCCCAGCAGTGCTCCCAGACCACGAAACTCAATCACAAACACCAGGAAGCCCCCCAAACAGGCCCCCGAAAACGCTACATTGAGCAAAATGTCAGAAATAGCCAAAAAAAATCGGCCTGGATTTTGTCCCAACCACTTCTACCCGGTATTAGACCTTCCCAGGAATGCCCCAAGACACGCCAACCCACCCGCCAAGAAGCATAACACCCCCAAACAGGCCAAAAGCAAAATCTCATACTTGCAATATTTCTCGGCCTTCGGTCCAAACGCACTGCGTAGCTAGGCCATAAGTCGGGGTTGCCACGACGGATTTCCTGAAAAGCAAATGCAATCAAGATTAGAGTGTCCCAGCAGTGCTCCCAGACCACGAAACTCACCCACAAACAGACGGAACCCCCCCTAAGAGCACCTCAAAGGCAAGCAAGTCATCAAAAACACAAAAAATTTTCCGCCTGGGATTTGGTCCAAAACACTTTTATCCGGTATTAGAGCTTCCCAACAATGGTCCCAGAGCCGTCAACTCACCTGCAAAGAGGTACAACAACACCCCCACAAGTGCTGAGTCTTTCTTCATTGGGCGTAAACCAGCCCTCTGGTTTGATGGAAATAGAAGTCTGGAGGAGGAGGATAGAGGAGCATGTTCTTCTGAACTTGTGAACCTGAGGAATGCAGACTGCGGCAACTTCAAATCAATTAGCAAACCAGCGAAGACAGTTCTGCTGATGGGCTTGATTTTGTGATTATCTGATTAAAGTTTGAAATATATTAACTGTGCACAACAAAGAAAGACAGACACACAGGAATAAAAGTGAATAGGGACGAAAAAGAAAGTTATTGATTCGTTGTCTCATTTTCAGGGCTCGGTATCACGGTCCAGGAATGAGAATAAGGCTTCGTCATCATACTCTGCGAATTCAGGCAGGGTGAGCTCAGTGTCACCTGACAGAGTAGAAATTCCCTCATCTATGTTGCAGGCCACCTCCTCTTCATCCGGCACGCTCTCTCGTACTCTGAAATCTGGTGGTATGAGGTTCTGATTCATCTTGATCATTGTTAACCTCTCCACATTTTTGGGCGAGAGGCGGCTCCGTTTGGGAGTTACAATGCCACCAGCAGCACTGAAAACCCGTTCAGAAGACACGCTTGCAAGTGGGCAAGACAAGTAGTTTAAAGCCAGGTTGGTGAGCTGTGGCCACAATTCTTTTTTTCCATGCCAATACGCCAATGGGTCAGAATTAACATAGACCTCTGTTGAGTCATTCAGATAGTCCTTCACCATCAACTCAAGGTCCTAATCCAAGGTTCCTCCACTTTGCTTAGCTCTTGCTGTGCCTCTGACCTTTTGAGAACCAAACCCACGCAGAGCTAGCCAATCCTCTTCAGCCTCCAATGTTTCTGTTGTGTTTCGTGCAGATGATCCGGTTGCCGGTGTCTTTAACGGCTGAGAGGTCACTTGTGCCACAGCCACAGGTGCAGAAGCGGATTGTTTTGACTGGGGATGGCCTGCTGATGTACTGCCATTTCCTTCAATTTCCAGCCGTTCTGTTTCAAACCTCTTGGCTGACAAGGCTAGCCAACGTTTGTACTTTGGAACATGTTCATCATCAAAAGGAAAGAATGCTTGGCATGCCAGCGCCTTTTTGTAGCGTGGATCCAGAATAGTAGCACAAATGTAATGCTGTTCTGAGTGGATCTTTTTAAGACGTTCATCACCTTGTAGGAGCTCTAATATTTGCTCAGCCAGAAGCAAAGAGTCTTGGTTTTTGTCATCTTTTTCAAACACAGAACACACCTCCTTCAGTTGGTCCTCCAGCATGTACAACAATGGGATAGCTTTTCCCAAATTAGAGTCCTCCTTGCTGACTGCACGCGTGAAGAACTCAAAAGGACGAAGCATGCGTGTCAGGCTTTGAACTATGTTCCATTGCGGACCACCCATCCTCAGCTCCTCTGTACCCTCTGTAAGGAAATATTGATCGAGTTCCGTATACTGCTCATACAGATGCTCAAGCATGTAGAAGGTTGAGTTCCAACGTGTTACCACCTCCTGGATGAGTGCTTTCACTGGCATTTTACGTTGATATAGCAGGCTCCTCAGCTGCTTCCGGGCCTTAAAAGAATGGCTGAAATGCTTGCACATTTTTCGGCAGTTGTCCAATACACTGTACGCTGCACTGGATTTATTAGCCAAGAATTTTTGGACAACCAGGTTTATACAGTGCGCCAAACACGGCACTCTGAAATAGTAACCGTCCCTCATGGCCTTAACTATATTGGCGCCATTGTCCGTGGAAACATAACCAACCTGGCGTTTTAGTGGGGACAGCCAGTTAAGGACCTTTGTGTTAAAGACATCCAAAATGTTTTCTGCTGTGTGACGTTTCTCCAAACCAAACATGGCTAGTGTTGCATGTTTCCGAGCAGCTTTAAAAACAATGTTCGTGTCAACACCTGTGTTTAGCTTTGCTTTAGCCCCTGAAAAAGAGACCCAGTGTGCAGTGATGCACATGTAATCAGCGCCTGTGCCACTGGTCCACATGTCTGTTGTCAGATGTATAGTGTGAACAGCACTCTTCTGCAAAGCTGCCTCAATCACCTTCAGAACATCTTCATGTAGTGCTGGAACCGCAACTCGGGCAAAATAGAACCGGCTAGGAACCTTCCATTTAGGGCAGAGCGCTGCCACTAATTCTAGAAAACCAACCCCTTCTACAAAAGAAAAAGGGAGAAGGTCCAGAGCTAGCATTTTAGCCAGCTTAGTGTTATACAGACGCGTCATTGGGTGGTTGCGTTCATATTGCGCTTCTGTAAACAACATCTTTTTAATGTTGCCCTGGACCAAGGATTTACGGGATGATGATGATATCTTCGACCCAGTTACGCTCGCTGATGAACTTTTCCGCATTGATGTCTCACTCTCTCCCACACTCTTAGTGTGGCTCACATGGGGTGTGCTGCTGACAGGGGTACTGGGTGTAAGTGAAGTGTTTGAATCGTCTTCTTCCTCCTCGTCATTATCAGATGAAACAGCATTACGTGCAATTACGGCTTCCTCGATCGCCTGTAGGTGCGCAAACCATTTGACAGCGTGCTTTCTTTCAAGATGACCTCTCTGGCCTCCGGTACCATAGTTGGAACCCAACTTACCACGACTAACTCGAAGCTTACACATGCTACAAATGGCTACGTTTTCCATTTTTGGGCAAACACTAAAGAAGTCCCAAACTGCAGACTTGAAATGTCTTTGGGGGCCGGAGGAGGCGGCGATACTGGTGGTGGTGGTCCTGCTGCTAATGCCAGATGAAGTGGAGGATGTGGATTGCCGAACTTCAGTACGTTTTGCACTTTCACCACCACGAATTGAGGTCGAGGACGAGGTGGGTACCTTCTTGCGAGGAAGAAATATGGAAGCGGTAGGTTTTGGTGTACTACTTAACTCCAAATCTAATGATTCCATTTCCATTGCCTCCTCGCCGACATCATCATCACGCTCAGCAGCTTCTCGGGATAGGGTCAAAATGTCTCTTTGCTGCATGCCCGGTGGGGCTGCAGTGACCTTTGTGATGACTTGCTCGTCGTCATCGTGAGAGGCTTCATCACCAGCAGTATCTGTCACTTCTTGTTGAGCCTCATCACACTCCATAGGTATGAGTTTTTGGACGACCTTCCTTTTACGCTTAGGTACCTGTGTCAGATCATGGTGTGCCTCACTGTCAGACCGCAGTTGTGGTTCCCAAGACAGATCACTTGCATCAGAACGAGGTGGGCTTGAAGAAGATGTAGACACCCCCCTTGATCTTTTCCTTGCTAGGGATGTGGAAGACAATGAATGATCATCAGGAGGAGTGGCTTCCAATGATACCTCGGCTTCATTGTCGATTTCCTGATGTGCCCCTACTTCGGGAGGAACAACTATTGTGGGCACTTGTGAACCTCCATGCACCTTTGCTTGCGCATCTCCTTTTGCTGCCTCTCCTTCCACATGTACTTGGGCGTGTACTTGCACATGGTGTTGTTGTTGCGGCTGTGGTTGTTCAACACTTGTCAGATGAGTTACAACAACCTGTGTTGATTCAGGGACATTGCTGCTACTTTCTTGCGATGAGCCAACATCACTGGTCGATGGTGATTGGAGAAGTACACTGACTGCCTCTGAAGCACTCAAGGGCTTTGACTTAAATTGGCGTGGTGGTGGAGGCACTGAACCCAATGGAGCAGGGGTGCTGCTCCCAGCTTGGTCCCCAGCAGATCCTGCTGCTGCAGGCGTACTTTTTTTTTTTCTCCCAAAAAACGTGGCGGGTGGCACACCAGCCTCCTTGGTAACTTGCTTCTTCTGCTCCTTACTAGCAACTTTCTTGCTAGAGGAGCTACGGAGACCTTTCTTTGGTGCCATCTTCTTCAGAGCAGGTCAGACAGCAGACCGCAGTTGCACGGTTTGTAGAGTTGTCTGAGGCCAGACGTGACGTCGCGTGACGTTATGCTGCACACACACACCGCTGCAGGACTTCTTCCTGGCACTGGTGGTTCTCTTGAGTCTTGTGCACCTAAAAAAAATGGAAGAGAGAGGAACATCAGTTCAGTTATACAGCACAAAAAAATCGAAAAACACTGCAAAATCAGCACAATCCCAATCCATCCATGCCCTCCATAATGTTTAAATTCAAGACAACCCACAGAAAGACTAGGCCCATGCAAGACTCACTACCCCTGGGCATAAATAAAGGTTGAAAAGTAGGCAAAATGGTTGCAGGCCTAACAACAAAGCCTGCATTCAAAATGGCCACTTGCCTGCCAGCACATGGCCAGTGCCTGTAGCTGCACTCAAAATTGCCACCAGCCACATGGCCTGTCCCTCCCCATGAACACCCCCAAAAATCAGAAAACACTGCAAAATCAGCACAATCCCATTCCATCCATGCCCTCCATGATGTTTAAGTTCAAGACAACCCACAGAAAGACTAGGCCCATGCAAGACTCACTACCCCTGGGCATAAATAAAGGTTGAAAAGTAGGCAAAATGGTTGGAGGCCTAACAACAAAGCCTGCATTCAAAATGGCCACTTGCCTCCCAGCACATGGCCAGTGCCTGTAGCTGCACTCAAAATGGCCACCAGCCACATGGCCTGTCCCTCCCCATGAACACCCCCAAAAATCGAAAAACACTGCAAAATCAGCACAATGCCATTCCATCCATGCCCTCCATGATGTTTAAGTTCAAGACTACCCACAGAAAGACTAGGCCCATGCAAGACTCACTACCCCTGGGCATAAATAAAGGTTGAAAAGTAGGCAGAATGGTTGGAGGCCTAACAACAAAGCCTGCATTCAAAATGGCCACTTGCCTCCCAGCACATGGCCAGTGCCTGTAGCTGCACTCAAAATGGCCACCAGCCACATGGCCTGTCCCTCCCCATGAACACCCCCAAAAATCGGAAAACACTGCAAAATCAGCACAATCCCATTCCATCCATGCCCTCCATGATGTTTAAGTTCAAGACAACCCACAGAAAGACTAGGCCCATGCAAGACTCACTACCCCTGGGCATAAATAAAGGTTGAAAAGTAGGCAAAATGGTTGGAGGCCTAACAACAAAGCCTGCATTCAAAATGGCGACTTGCCTCCCAGCACATGGCCAGTGCCTGTAGCTGCACTCAAAATGGCCACCAGCCAAATGGCCTGTCCCTCCCCATGAACACCCCCAAAAATCGAAAAACACTGCAAAATCAGCACAATCCCATTCCATCCATGCCCTCCATGATGTTTAAGTTCAAGACAACCCACAGAAAGACTAGGCCCATGCAAGACTCACTACCCCTGGGCATAAATAAAGGTTGAAAAGTAGGCAAAATGGTTGGAGGCCTAAAAACAAAGCCTGCATTCAAAATGGCCACTTGCCTGCCAGCACATGGCCAGTGCCTGTAGCTGCACTCAAAATGGCCACCAGCCACATGGCCTGTCCCTCCCCATGAACACCCCCAAAAATCGAAAAACACTGCAAAATCAGCACAATCCCATTCCATCCATGCCCTCCATGATGTTTAAGTTCAAGACAACCCACAGAAAGACTAGGCTCATGCAAGACTCACTACCCCTGGGCATAAATAAAGGTTGAAAAGTAGGCAAAATGGTTGGAGGCCTAACAACAAAGCCTGCATTCAAAATGGCCACTTGCCTCCCAGCACATGGCCAGTGCCTGTAGCTGCACTCAAAATGGCCACCAGCCACATGGCCTGTCCCTCCCCATGAACACCCCCAAAAATCGAAAAACACTGCAAAATCAGCACAATCCCATTCCATCCATGCCCTCCGTGATGTTTAAATTCAAGACAACCCACAGAAAGACTGGGCCCATGCAAGACTCACTACCCCTGGGCATAAATAAAGGTTGAAAAGTAGGCAAAATGGTTGGAGGCCTAACAACAAAGCCTGCATTCAAAATGGCCACTTGCCTGCCAGCACATGGCCAGTGCCTGTAGCTGCACTCAAAATGGCCACCAGCCACATGGCCTGTCCCTCCCCATGAACACCCCCAAAAATCGAAAAACACTGCAAAATCAGCACAATCCCATTCCATCCCTGCCCTCCATGATGTTTAAGTTCAAGACAACCCACAGAAAGACTAGGCCCATGCAAGACTCACTACCCCTGGGCATAAATAAAGGTTGAAAAGTAGGCAAAATGGTTGGAGGCCTAACAACAAAGCCTGCATTCAAAATGGCCACTTGCCTCCCAGCACATGGCCAGTGCCTGTAGCTGCACTCCAAATGGCCACCAGCCTCATGGCCTGTCCCTCCCCATGAACACCCCCAAAAATCGAAAAACACTGCAAAATCAGCACAATCCCATTCCATCCATGCCCTCCGTGATGTTTAAATTCAAGACAACCCACAGAAAGACTGGGCCCATGCAAGACTCACTACCCCTGGGCATAAATAAAGGTTGAAAAGTAGGCAAAATGGTTGGAGGCCTAACAACAAAGCATGCATTCAAAATGGCCACTTGCCTGCCAGCACATGGCCAGTGCCTGTAGCTGCACTCAAAATGGCCACCAGCCACATGGCCTGTCCCTCCCCATGAACACCCCCAAAAATCGAAAAACACTGCAAAATCAGCACAATCCCATTCCATCCATGCCCTCCATGATGTTTAAGTTCAAGACAACCCACAGAAAGACTAGGCCCATGCAAGACTCACTACCCCTGGGCATAAATAAAGGTTGAAAAGTAGGCAAAATGGTTGGAGGCCTAACAACAAAGCCTGCATTCAAAATGGCCACTTGCCTCCCAGCACATGGCCAGTGCCTGTAGCTGCACTCAAAATGGCCACCAGCCACATGGCCTGTCCCTCCCCATGAACACCCCCAAAAATCGGAAAACACTGCAAAATCAGCACAATCCCATTCCATCCATGCCCTCCATGATGTTTAAGTTCAAGACAGCAAATCAAAACGGAGAGAGAGGACTAGATAAGCCAGTCCGAATCCCCAATTTAATATGTAAATATCAAAAAAGGACTAGCTTGGTTGTGTTTTACCAGTGGAGACTCAGTACGTATGACGGCAAACCATTTGGTTTGGTTGTTAAGCCCTCACCCACCGACCTAGTCGGTGGCATGCTTCATCATCGGGCCCACCACAGTAACGCCGAATGCGTCCCGGGTGTGCTTCGACTCCAGATTACTGAGGAGCTGGTATACTTCTCTGAGTGTGCTGTGAGGGGGTGTATAAGAAAGTGATTTAAAAGCTATGCTGTGGGTCCCAGTGCCCGAGGGTATACAGAACTTTAATAGCTGGGCCCACGCTAGCGTATAAAAAGGCAAGCGGACGCGATGGAGCGGGTTATAAACTCCCGCGTCCTATGTGGTCGACATGTTTCAGCCAGGCCTTTCTTTATAAAACTGGCTTTCCTCAGGACCAATGAGAGTGTGGGTGAAAAAAATTAATATTAAGTGAAGTGTTTAAAAATGTGTCGCACACGCTAAGGTGCTATACGTGTGTGGAGGGGGGTTCCCTCCGCTTTACTGTACACAAAACATAAAGGACGAAGACAGACGTACATGGTAGAGTCAGGTAAGTATTAATTACCAAAAACACAACGTCCTGCCGGCAAGTTAAAGGTGAGTGAACGACCTCTATCGGCGGGAGTATAACGTGGCCATGAAAATGTATGGCGGCAGTGAAAATAAAGGGCGTTTTCTAAGCGAAGTGAAAAGTGGTGGACTAAACAGCGGAAGATAGTCAATGGGTGAGAATGGGTAACAATGTTTCCTCACACATGCTATTTGCTGTTAAAGCCTCAAAGGTCACCAGGCAGGGAAGAGCGGACCCTAAAAAGTTTATAGGGAGGCAGGGGTTAGAACCTGTTGGGAGAGAAGGTAGCTTACCTACTCCGACGTGAAGGATGGATCTCAGTACTTACGAGATTACCGGCCTCCGTGCTCCATGAACCTGTAGTCCTGCTGCGGTGTCCCGAGTGAGTTGAGATCAAGAGCGCTCTGGTATTTATGCTCGTTCAGAAAGGGCGGTACCTGCAGAGGGGTGGAGCAAGGGGTGGAGCAAGGGGTGTAGCTGCGCATGTTGAGAGAACAGTGTCAAGTGCTCATGGACTACGCATGCGCAGAAGTGTATGATTGTTTATTAAGAGTAGCACAGTACAGAGGGACAGGGCCACGAGTCCAGACGGAAACAGGACTCAGCAATTCAGGGAATTCCATGGTATGGAATCGTTAAGTCCAAACAAGTGGGTGGAAAGGCGGTAAATCCACCGTTGTTCCTTGGTGTGAAGGGTTCTTTCATCGCAGTTATCAAATTTCTCGATGACTGTCCACGTGAAGTCGTTAGGGGTATCTTAGGCCACAATGACATGTTATTAAGTATACCAGGTTGGCGGAATTGCAATTGGTGAACTGCCGTTGCGTCCATATTTTGCCATCTTCGAGATTGAGGGTTTTCGATGAAGTGGTCAAATGGCAGACACTGCAGTTGTTGCAGGGTTGGTTGCAAAATATGGACGCAACGGCAGTTCACCAATTGCAATTCCGCCAACCTGGTATACTTAATAACATGTCATTGTGGCCTAAGATACGTCGGGATGACGACCAGAAAAGTAAGGACAAGAATGACCGAACACAGGAGCACCATGAGGTGCGGCAAAAATATCAGCAAACTGACAGAACATTTTCTGTCACACAACCATACCCCTAACGACTTCACGTGGACAGACATCGAGAAATTTGATAACTGCGATGAAAGAACCCTTCACACCAAGGAACAACGGTGGATTTACCGCCTTTCCACCCACTTGTTTGGACTTAACGATTCCATACCATGGAATTCCCTGAATTGCTGAGTCCTGTTTCCGTCTGGACTCGTGGCCCTGTCCCTCTGTACTGTGCTACTCTTAATAAACAATCATACACTTCTGCGCATGCGTAGTCCATGAGCACTTGACACTGTTCTCTCAACATGCGCAGCTACACCCCTTGCTCCACCCCTTGCTCCACCCCTCTGCAGGTACCGCCCTTTCTGAACGAGCATAAATACCAGAGCGCTCTTGATCTCAACTCACTCGGGACACCGCAGCAGGACTACAGGTTCATGGAGCACGGAGGCCGGTAATCTCGTAAGTACTGAGATCCATCCTTCACGTCGGAGTAGGTAAGCTACCTTCTCTCCCAACAGGTTCTAACCCCTGCCTCCCTATAAACTTTTTAGGGTCCGCTCTTCCCTGCCTGGTGACCTTTGAGGCTTTAACAGCAAATAGCATGTGTGAGGAAACATTGTTACCCATTCTCACCCATTGACTATCTTCCGCTGTTTAGTCCACCACTTTTCACTTCGCTTAGAAAACGCCCTTTATTTTCACTGCCGCCATACATTTTCATGGCCACGTTATACTCCCGCCGATAGAGGTCGTTCACTCACCTTTAACTTGCCGGCAGGACGTTGTGTTTTTGGTAATTAATACTTACCTGACTCTACCATGTACGTCTGTCTTCGTCCTTTATGTTTTGTGTACAGTAAAGCGGAGGGAACCCCCCTCCACACACGTATAGCACCTTAGCGTGTGCGACACATTTTTAAACACTTCACTTAATATTAATTTTTTTCACCCACACTCTCATTGGTCCTGAGGAAAGCCAGTTTTATAAAGAAAGGCCTGGCTGAAACATGTCGACCACATAGGACGCGGGAGTTCATAACCCGCTCCATCGCGTCCGCTTGCCTTTTTATACGCTAGCGTGGGCCCAGCTATTAAAGTTCTGTATACCCTCGGGCACTGGGACCCACAGCATAGCTTTTAAATCACTTTCTTATACACCCCCTCACAGCACACTCAGAGAAGTATACCAGCTCCTCAGTAATCTGGAGTCGAAGCACACCCGGGACGCATTCGGCGTTACTGTGGTGGGCCCGATGATGAAGCATGCCACCGACTAGGTCGGTGGGTGAGGGCTTAACAACCAAACCAAATGGTTTGCCGTCATACGTACTGAGTCTCCACTGGTAAAACACAACCAAGCTAGTCCTTTTTTGATATTTACATAAGTTCAAGACAGCCCACAGAAAGACTAGGCCCATGCTAGACTCAAATACCCCTGGTGAAAAGGCCACAAGTACAGCCCCAAAAAACGAAAATCACTAAAAAATCACCACAATCCAATGCCATCCATGCCCTCCATGATGTTTACATTAAAGAGACCCCACAGAAAGACTCAGTCCATGCACCACTCACTACCCCTGGGCAAAAGGCCCCAACAGCAGCCAAAAAAATCGAAAAACACACTAAAATCAGCACAATCCCATGCCATCCATGCCCTCCATGATGTTCACATTAAAGAGACCCCTCAGAAAGACTCAGTCCACCCACCACAGAGTACCCCTGGGCAAAAGGCCCCAAAACAGCCCAAAAATCGAAAATTCCAAAATTTTTGTTGCAGCAACTGTAATGCCCCAAACAAACTTACTTGTAAAATTTCTAATCCAACAATGATCCAAAGAAAGTCAAAAAGGCCTCAAATCCAAATATCCAGCAGCATCCACAAAAAGTATTCCTTCCAGCTCCAGATCCAAATGAAAAGTGACCAGGAGATGGACAAAGCACTGGGAGGAGCCTGCTGGACAGGAACAGGAAGTTGAAGACTGTGGGGCACTTCCTTCCTCCCACCCCCCTCCCCCCTCCCCAAAATGGACTCCTCGCTAAAAAAGTGCAGGCAAATGTCAACCTAAGGAGTTATTCAGATAAAAATCATCATTTCAAGAAGGTTTATGCTGCTTGCTGGTGGATTTCTTGTGCAGAATTGCAAATTTTATATTTTCGTTTGTGCGAGATTCTTGCTGCTCGCCGCATCTCAAATCTCGCAATTGCGAAGTACCGCGAGACGTGATCTCGCTGTACTCGCGTTGACAAACTCTCGCTCGCAAGCCACGATGACGTAATCGCGCTCGCCAAATCCCGCGGGATCACACAGCAAGATCCAAAATGGCGCAGCACTCGCAAACTATCGAGAAAAACAACCCGGCAAACGATGATAAACGCCGCGCGCCGCAAAAATTGTATCACCAACGCCGCGCGCCGCAAAAAAAATCCGCTGCGTGCGAATTTGCGGATTTTGCGAGAAATTCGCAAATCTCGCGGATTGCGAATTTCCCGAAAATCCGCAAAATCCGCGAGCGTAACGGATTTTCCGCCCATGCTTAGTACAGTTTGTCACCTAAACAAAGTATGTGTAAGGCTCACAAGGCTGCTACTATGCAATTAGATCCATGCGGCCATCAACTAAGTCACAGTGTATGATTGAGTGTCCTAATCTCAGAAAATGTAATGTATAGCAGTGCCACTGACACAAAGCCAACTATCCGTATTTAGCCCTGTGAATCCGATAGGGCCATGACGAGAAAGTAGACATGTCAAGTCAAGTCAAGTCAAGTAATTTATATAGCGCGCTACATACCCAGAGGGTCTCAAGGCGCTTGAGGAAGGGTGGGGAATTACTTGTCGAAAATCCAGGTTTTAAGTTGCTTTCTGAATGCTAGGTGGTTCTGAGTGAGGCGAAGGTGAATGGGAAGGGAGTTCCAGGTTTTATCTGCCAGGTAGGAGAAGGATCTTCCTCCCATGGTGGTTTTGTTGATGCGAGGAACCGCAGCAAGGGCTTGGTTGGAGGAGCGGAGCTGGCGGGAGGGGGTGTAGAAGGATAGTCGTGTGTTGAGGCATTCGGGTCCAAGTTCGTAAAGTGCTTTGTGTGCGTGGGTCAGGAGGCGGAATGTTATCCTCTTATTGACCGGGAGCCAGTGGAGGTTTTTCAGGTGACTAGAAATGTGGTCTTTACGCGGGATGTCTAGTATGAGTCTGGCTGATGCGTTCTGAATGCGTTGGAGTTTTTTCTGAAGTTTTGCGGTGGTACCGGCGTATAGGGTGTTTCCGTAGTCCAGGCGGCTTGTAACCCGTGCGTGGGTGACCGTTTTTCTAGTTTCGGTGGGGATCCAGCGAAATGTTTTTTTGAGCATGCGGAGAATGTTGAAGCAAGATGATGAAACGGCGTTGACTTGTCTGGTCATCGAGAGTGAGGAGTCCAGGATGACACCCAGGTTCCGTGCATGGTCTGTCGGGATGGGTGCTTTTCCAAGGGCCACTGGCCGCCAGGAGTCATCCCAGGCGGAGGGGGAGGTACCTAAGATAAGGACTTCTGTTTTGTCTGAATTCAGTTTCAGACGGCTGTGTTTCATCCACTCGGCTACTTCTTTCATTCCCTCATGTAGGTTGGTTTTGGCGGTGTTAGGGTCTTTGGTGAGTGAGAGGATCAGTTGAGTGTCATCAGCGTAGGAGATGATGTTGAGGTTGTGTTGGCGTGCGATGGCCGCGAGGGTGCTCATGTATACGTTAAACAGGGTGGGGCTGAGTGAAGATCCTTGTGGTACGCCGCAAATGACTTCAGTGGCCTCTGACTTGAATGGTGGGAGGCGGACTCTCTGAGTTCTTCCGGTGAGGAACGAGGTGATCCATTCCAGTGCTTTTCCTTGGATTCCGATGTTTCTGAGGCGTTGTAACAGGGTGCTATGACAGACTGTGTCGAAGGCTGCGGAGAGGTCAAGGAGGATGAGGGCGACTGCGTCTCCATTGTCCAGTAGAGTTCGAATGTCGTCTGTTGCTGCGATGAGTGCGGTCTCAGTGCTGTGTTTGGCTCGGAAGCCGGACTGTGAGGAGTCGAGGGATTTGTTGGTTTCGAGGAAGGCGGCGAGCTGGTTGTTGACAGCTTTCTCGATGACCTTGGCCGGGAATGGAAGGAGCGAGATGGGGCGGTAGTTTTTGAGTTCGGTGGGGTCAGCTGTAGGTTTTTTCAGAAGGGCGCTGAGTTCGGCGTGTTTCCAGCTTTCCGGGAAGGTGGCGGAGTTGAGGGAGCAGTTGATGACGTCTCGAAGGTGTGGTGCTATGATGGAGTCTGCTTTGTTGAAGATGTGGTGAGGGCATGGGTCTGTGGGGGATCCTGAGTGGATGGAGTTCATCAGGCGGATGGTGTCCTCAGTGGAGATTGGGTTCCAGTCATTAAGGATGCTCAGGGGGGGTGAAGGTACGGCAGAAGGTTGGGTGGGTTGGTTTCCGGGTTGGTTGTCGAAGCTGTTGTGGATGTCTGCGATTTTGTTGTGGAAGAACGAAGCTAGGGAGTCGCAAAGGGTTTGAGAGGGAGTGATGTCGTTGGAGTTGGCAGTGGGGTTGGTAAACTCTTTGACGATGTTGAATAATTCCTTGCTGTTGTGGGCGTTGTTGTCTAGTCGGTCTTTAAATGCGGCTTTCTTGGCAGTCCGGATCAGTTGGTGGTGAGTGCGGGTGGCGTTTTTGAAGGCGTCCCTGGTGCTGGTGTTTGGGTCTTTTTTCCAGGCCTTCTCAAGGGAGCGACAGAGTTTCTTGGATTTCTTAAGATCATCGTTGAACCAGGGGGCGTTTTTGCTGCCTAGTTTTTTTCAAAGGTGCTAGGTTGTCGGCGCTGTTGGTTAGCCAATGAGTGAGGTTAATGGCTGCTTGGTTGGGGTTCGGAGAGTGGGCAGGGGGTTTTTGAAGAAGCGATGAGGAGATCTGGTCGATGGTGATTTTGTTCCAGTTTCTTCGTAGAGTAGGTTGAGGATGGTTGTGGGTTGTGGTCTTTTTGTAGACAAAGTGAACGCAGCTGTGGTCCGTCCAATGGAGAACTGTGGTGTGACTGAAGGAAATATGTTTGCTGGAGGTGAAGATAGGGTCGAGTGTGTGACCTGCGTAGTGAGTGGGGGTATTAACAAGTTGTTTGAGTCCGAGGTTGGCGAGATTGTCCAGCAGGGTGGTGGCGTAGCTGTTGTTGCTCTTTTCCAGGTGAAAATTGAGGTCTCCCAATAGAATGTAGTCCTCGGAGTGGAGGGCGTGTGGGGTGATAAAGTCATCGATGTCTTTACTGAATTGTGCACGTGGTCCTGGTGGCCTGTAGAGGAGGGTGCCTCTGAGTGTGGTCTTGGGGTCGGTGTGGATCTGGAAGTGAAGGTGTTCGGCGCTAGCGAGGTTGACGTCTGAGCTGGTTGAGATGCGGATGGAATTCTTATGGACGATAGCGATGCTTCCTCCTGTTTGGTAGGTGCGGTCTTTTCGGATGATCTTGTAGCCTTCCGGGATGGCGATAGTGATGTCTGGGGCTGATGAGGCGTTCATCCATGTTTCTGTCAGGAAGGCGACGTCCGGAGAGATGGTGTCTAGTAGATTCCAAAGGTCGATGGCGTGTCTGTGGACCGATCGGGTGTTGAGCAGGATGCATTTTAGGTGGTTGGTGTCAGATCTCTGTTTGGTGTTAGTGGATGAGGAGTTGGTCTTGGTGCCGTCATACTTGCAGGAGTTGCAAGTGAAGGGTCCATGGGTGTGTCCAGGAGCGGCTTGGGCGCAGTTGGGGAGACGGCCGGGGTTTAGGGCTAAGAGGGTGGGGGCGTCGTATGTGATGCGGGTGGGGTGGGTGGGGCGGGGTTGCAAAAACAACAGGGGATGGACCGAATGAGGATCAATGTCACACATTCAACCCAGTCAAAAGATCTGGGTCCTAATCCATCGTTTTTTTGCACTCCACACCACCCTGGGTTAGACAATGGCGATATGCAAATCAGCTCTGACCCTGTGCCCCATGGGAACAGTCCAGTCCGAACTACAAAAGCCATGTCCTTCCCAGAACGGAATCAAGCATCCGAGGACCGGACCGGTTTCGAGGTAACACCTCTCATCAGCCCGGCTAGCTTGACTCCAGTGGTGTGGAGTGCCTGGGACCCACGTCTGGGCATCCCCAGTACACTTATAGCGGAATTGCAAAAACAACAGGGGATGGACCGAATGAGGATCAATGTCACACATTCAACCCAGTCAAAAGATCTGGGTCCTAATCCATCGTTTTTTTGCACTCCACACCACCCTGGGTTAGACAATGGCGATATGCAAATCAGCTCTGACCCTGTGCCCCATGGGAACAGTCCAGTCTGAACTACAAAAGCCATGTCCTTCCCAGAACGGAATCAAGCATCCGAGGACCGGACCGGTTTCGAGGTAACACCTCTCATCAGCCCGGCTAGCTTGACTCCAGTGGTGTGGAGTGCCTGGGACCCACGTCTGGGCATCCCCAGTACACTTATAGCGGAATTGCAAAAACAACAGGGGATGGACCGAATGAGGATCAATGTCACACATTCAACCCAGTCAAAAGATCTGGGTCCTAATCCATCGTTTTTTTGCACTCCACACCACCCTGGGTTAGACAATGGCGATATGCAAATCAGCTCTGACCCTGTGCCCCATGGGAACAGTCCAGTCCGAACTACAAAAGCCATGTCCTTCCCAGAACGGAATCAAGCATCCGAGGACCGGACCGGTTTCGAGGTAACACCTCTCATCAGCCCGGCTAGCTTGACTCCAGTGGTGTGGAGTGCCTGGGACCCACGTCTGGGCATCCCCAGTACACTTATAGCGGAATTGCAAAAACAACAGGGGATGGACCGAATGAGGATCAATGTCACACATTCAACCCAGTCAAAAGATCTGGGTCCTAATCCATCGTTTTTTTGCACTCCACACCACCCTGGGTTAGACAATGGCGATATGCAAATCAGCTCTGACCCTGTGCCCCATGGGAACAGTCCAGTCCGAACTACAAAAGCCATGTCCTTCCCAGAACGGAATCAAGCATCCGAGGACCGGACCGGTTTCGAGGTAACACCTCTCATCAGCCCGGCTAGCTTGACTCCAGTGGTGTGGAGTGCCTGGGACCCACGTCTGGGCATCCCCAGTACACTTATAGCGGAATTGCAAAAACAACAGGGGATGGACCGAATGAGGATCAATGTCACACATTCAACCCAGTCAAAAGATCTGGGTCCTAATCCATCGTTTTTTTGCACTCCACACCACCCTGGGTTAGACAATGGCGATATGCAAATCAGCTCTGACCCTGTGCCCCATGGGAACAGTCCAGTCCGAACTACAAAAGCCATGTCCTTCCCAGAACGGAATCAAGCATCCGAGGACCGGACCGGTTTCGAGGTAACACCTCTCATCAGCCCGGCTAGCTTGACTCCAGTGGTGTGGAGTGCCTGGGACCCACGTCTGGGCATCCCCAGTACACTTATAGCGGAATTGCAAAAACAACAGGGGATGGACCGAATGAGGATCAATGTCACACATTCAACCCAGTCAAAAGATCTGGGTCCTAATCCATCGTTTTTTTGCACTCCACACCACCCTGGGTTAGACAATGGCGATATGCAAATCAGCTCTGACCCTGTGCCCCATGGGAACAGTCCAGTCCGAACTACAAAAGCCATGTCCTTCCCAGAACGGAATCAAGCATCCGAGGACCGGACCGGTTTCGAGGTAACACCTCTCATCAGCCCGGCTAGCTTGACTCCAGTGGTGTGGAGTGCCTGGGACCCACGTCTGGGCATCCCCAGTACACTTATAGCGGAATTGCAAAAACAACAGGGGATGGACCGAATGAGGATCAATGTCACACATTCAACCCAGTCAAAAGATCTGGGTCCTAATCCATCGTTTTTTTGCACTCCACACCACCCTGGGTTAGACAATGGCGATATGCAAATCAGCTCTGACCCTGTGCCCCATGGGAACAGTCCAGTCCGAACTACAAAAGCCATGTCCTTCCCAGAACGGAATCAAGCATCCGAGGACCGGACCGGTTTCGAGGTAACACCTCTCATCAGCCCGGCTAGCTTGACTCCAGTGGTGTGGAGTGCCTGGGACCCACGTCTGGGCATCCCCAGTACACTTATAGCGGAATTGCAAAAACAACAGGGGATGGACCGAATGAGGATCAATGTCACACATTCAACCCAGTCAAAAGATCTGGGTCCTAATCCATCGTTTTTTTGCACTCCACACCACCCTGGGTTAGACAATGGCGATATGCAAATCAGCTCTGACCCTGTGCCCCATGGGAACAGTCCAGTCCGAACTACAAAAGCCATGTCCTTCCCAGAACGGAATCAAGCATCCGAGGACCGGACCGGTTTCGAGGTAACACCTCTCATCAGCCCGGCTAGCTTGACTCCAGTGGTGTGGAGTGCCTGGGACCCACGTCTGGGCATCCCCAGTACACTTATAGCGGAATTGCAAAAACAACAGGGGATGGACCGAATGAGGATCAATGTCACACATTCAACCCAGTCAAAAGATCTGGGTCCTAATCCATCGTTTTTTTGCACTCCACACCACCCTGGGTTAGACAATGGCGATATGCAAATCAGCTCTGACCCTGTGCCCCATGGGAACAGTCCAGTCCGAACTACAAAAGCCATGTCCTTCCCAGAACGGAATCAAGCATCCGAGGACCGGACCGGTTTCGAGGTAACACCTCTCATCAGCCCGGCTAGCTTGACTCCAGTGGTGTGGAGTGCCTGGGACCCACGTCTGGGCATCCCCAGTACACTTATAGCGGAATTGCAAAAACAACAGGGGATGGACCGAATGAGGATCAATGTCACACATTCAACCCAGTCAAAAGATCTGGGTCCTAATCCATCGTTTTTTTGCACTCCACACCACCCTGGGTTAGACAATGGCGATATGCAAATCAGCTCTGACCCTGTGCCCCATGGGAACAGTCCAGTCCGAACTACAAAAGCCATGTCCTTCCCAGAACGGAATCAAGCATCCGAGGACCGGACCGGTTTCGAGGTAACACCTCTCATCAGCCCGGCTAGCTTGACTCCAGTGGTGTGGAGTGCCTGGGACCCACGTCTGGGCATCCCCAGTACACTTATAGCGGAATTGCAAAAACAACAGGGGATGGACCGAATGAGGATCAATGTCACACATTCAACCCAGTCAAAAGATCTGGGTCCTAATCCATCGTTTTTTTGCACTCCACACCACCCTGGGTTAGACAATGGCGATATGCAAATCAGCTCTGACCCTGTGCCCCATGGGAACAGTCCAGTCCGAACTACAAAAGCCATGTCCTTCCCAGAACGGAATCAAGCATCCGAGGACCGGACCGGTTTCGAGGTAACACCTCTCATCAGCCCGGCTAGCTTGACTCCAGTGGTGTGGAGTGCCTGGGACCCACGTCTGGGCATCCCCAGTACACTTATAGCGGAATTGCAAAAACAACAGGGGATGGACCGAATGAGGATCAATGTCACACATTCAACCCAGTCAAAAGATCTGGGTCCTAATCCATCGTTTTTTTGCACTCCACACCACCCTGGGTTAGACAATGGCGATATGCAAATCAGCTCTGACCCTGTGCCCCATGGGAACAGTCCAGTCCGAACTACAAAAGCCATGTCCTTCCCAGAACGGAATCAAGCATCCGAGGACCGGACCGGTTTCGAGGTAACACCTCTCATCAGCCCGGCTAGCTTGACTCCAGTGGTGTGGAGTGCCTGGGACCCACGTCTGGGCATCCCCAGTACACTTATAGCGGAATTGCAAAAACAACAGGGGATGGACCGAATGAGGATCAATGTCACACATTCAACCCAGTCAAAAGATCTGGGTCCTAATCCATCGTTTTTTTGCACTCCACACCACCCTGGGTTAGACAATGGCGATATGCAAATCAGCTCTGACCCTGTGCCCCATGGGAACAGTCCAGTCCGAACTACAAAAGCCATGTCCTTCCCAGAACGGAATCAAGCATCCGAGGACCGGACCGGTTTCGAGGTAACACCTCTCATCAGCCCGGCTAGCTTGACTCCAGTGGTGTGGAGTGCCTGGGACCCACGTCTGGGCATCCCCAGTACACTTATAGCGGAATTGCAAAAACAACAGGGGATGGACCGAATGAGGATCAATGTCACACATTCAACCCAGTCAAAAGATCTGGGTCCTAATCCATCGTTTTTTTGCACTCCACACCACCCTGGGTTAGACAATGGCGATATGCAAATCAGCTCTGACCCTGTGCCCCATGGGAACAGTCCAGTCCGAACTACAAAAGCCATGTCCTTCCCAGAACGGAATCAAGCATCCGAGGACCGGACCGGTTTCGAGGTAACACCTCTCATCAGCCCGGCTAGCTTGACTCCAGTGGTGTGGAGTGCCTGGGACCCACGTCTGGGCATCCCCAGTACACTTATAGCGGAATTGCAAAAACAACAGGGGATGGACCGAATGAGGATCAATGTCACACATTCAACCCAGTCAAAAGATCTGGGTCCTAATCCATCGTTTTTTTGCACTCCACACCACCCTGGGTTAGACAATGGCGATATGCAAATCAGCTCTGACCCTGTGCCCCATGGGAACAGTCCAGTCCGAACTACAAAAGCCATGTCCTTCCCAGAACGGAATCAAGCATCCGAGGACCGGACCGGTTTCGAGGTAACACCTCTCATCAGCCCGGCTAGCTTGACTCCAGTGGTGTGGAGTGCCTGGGACCCACGTCTGGGCATCCCCAGTACACTTATAGCGGAATTGCAAAAACAACAGGGGATGGACCGAATGAGGATCAATGTCACACATTCAACCCAGTCAAAAGATCTGGGTCCTAATCCATCGTTTTTTTGCACTCCACACCACCCTGGGTTAGACAATGGCGATATGCAAATCAGCTCTGACCCTGTGCCCCATGGGAACAGTCCAGTCCGAACTACAAAAGCCATGTCCTTCCCAGAACGGAATCAAGCATCCGAGGACCGGACCGGTTTCGAGGTAACACCTCTCATCAGCCCGGCTAGCTTGACTCCAGTGGTGTGGAGTGCCTGGGACCCACGTCTGGGCATCCCCAGTACACTTATAGCGGAATTGCAAAAACAACAGGGGATGGACCGAATGAGGATCAATGTCACACATTCAACCCAGTCAAAAGATCTGGGTCCTAATCCATCGTTTTTTTGCACTCCACACCACCCTGGGTTAGACAATGGCGATATGCAAATCAGCTCTGACCCTGTGCCCCATGGGAACAGTCCAGTCCGAACTACAAAAGCCATGTCCTTCCCAGAACGGAATCAAGCATCCGAGGACCGGACCGGTTTCGAGGTAACACCTCTCATCAGCCCGGCTAGCTTGACTCCAGTGGTGTGGAGTGCCTGGGACCCACGTCTGGGCATCCCCAGTACACTTATAGCGGAATTGCAAAAACAACAGGGGATGGACCGAATGAGGATCAATGTCACACATTCAACCCAGTCAAAAGATCTGGGTCCTAATCCATCGTTTTTTTTGCACTCCACACCACCCTGGGTTAGACAATGGCGATATGCAAATCAGCTCTGACCCTGTGCCCCATGGGAACAGTCCAGTCCGAACTACAAAAGCCATGTCCTTCCCAGAACGGAATCAAGCATCCGAGGACCGGACCGGTTTCGAGGTAACACCTCTCATCAGCCCGGCTAGCTTGACTCCAGTGGTGTGGAGTGCCTGGGACCCACGTCTGGGCATCCCCAGTACACTTATAGCGGAATTGCAAAAACAACAGGGGATGGACCGAATGAGGATCAATGTCACACATTCAACCCAGTCAAAAGATCTGGGTCCTAATCCATCGTTTTTTTGCACTCCACACCACCCTGGGTTAGACAATGGCGATATGCAAATCAGCTCTGACCCTGTGCCCCATGGGAACAGTCCAGTCCGAACTACAAAAGCCATGTCCTTCCCAGAACGGAATCAAGCATCCGAGGACCGGACCGGTTTCGAGGTAACACCTCTCATCAGCCCGGCTAGCTTGACTCCAGTGGTGTGGAGTGCCTGGGACCCACGTCTGGGCATCCCCAGTACACTTATAGCGGAATTGCAAAAACAACAGGGGATGGACCGAATGAGGATCAATGTCACACATTCAACCCAGTCAAAAGATCTGGGTCCTAATCCATCGTTTTTTTGCACTCCACACCACCCTGGGTTAGACAATGGCGATATGCAAATCAGCTCTGACCCTGTGCCCCATGGGAACAGTCCAGTCCGAACTACAAAAGCCATGTCCTTCCCAGAACGGAATCAAGCATCCGAGGACCGGACCGGTTTCGAGGTAACACCTCTCATCAGCCCGGCTAGCTTGACTCCAGTGGTGTGGAGTGCCTGGGACCCACGTCTGGGCATCCCCAGTACACTTATAGCGGAATTGCAAAAACAACAGGGGATGGACCGAATGAGGATCAATGTCACACATTCAACCCAGTCAAAAGATCTGGGTCCTAATCCATCGTTTTTTTGCACTCCACACCACCCTGGGTTAGACAATGGCGATATGCAAATCAGCTCTGACCCTGTGCCCCATGGGAACAGTCCAGTCCGAACTACAAAAGCCATGTCCTTCCCAGAACGGAATCAAGCATCCGAGGACCGGACCGGTTTCGAGGTAACACCTCTCATCAGCCCGGCTAGCTTGACTCCAGTGGTGTGGAGTGCCTGGGACCCACGTCTGGGCATCCCCAGTACACTTATAGCGGAATTGCAAAAACAACAGGGGATGGACCGAATGAGGATCAATGTCACACATTCAACCCAGTCAAAAGATCTGGGTCCTAATCCATCGTTTTTTTGCACTCCACACCACCCTGGGTTAGACAATGGCGATATGCAAATCAGCTCTGACCCTGTGCCCCATGGGAACAGTCCAGTCCGAACTACAAAAGCCATGTCCTTCCCAGAACGGAATCAAGCATCCGAGGACCGGACCGGTTTCGAGGTAACACCTCTCATCAGCCCGGCTAGCTTGACTCCAGTGGTGTGGAGTGCCTGGGACCCACGTCTGGGCATCCCCAGTACACTTATAGCGGAATTGCAAAAACAACAGGGGATGGACCGAATGAGGATCAATGTCACACATTCAACCCAGTCAAAAGATCTGGGTCCTAATGGGTGGGGCGGGGGACAGGGGGTCTGGCGCTGGGCGCGGGCTTGGCGCGGACGGGCGTAGACGGGCTTACCTTTGGCGCACCTTTGGCGCAACTGGGGCGCGTAGAGATATCAGTCATATGTGGATAGTGGAGGGGGCGGAGCGTGGGCGGGTCAGCTGGGAGGCGGGAGTGTTGTGTAGGGGCGGTCTGGGAGGCAACAAAACAACAACAAAATGGCTGCAAACCGAAGTTGGAGCAGGACGAGATTGGGGGCACAGATAAGGAAGTATCACAGATGCGGGCAGCGGCACAATCAGGCACAAAAATAAATATTTAAACAGGCAATGCGAGCTGACAATAAAAGCGCTACCTGTTTGCTCAAGACGGCAGCTGTACAATTAGGCACAAAAATAAATATTTAAACAGGCAATGCGAGCTGACAATAAAAGCGCTACGGGGTTGCACAAGCGGGCAGCGGCACCATCAGGCACAAAAATAAATATTTAAACAGGCAATGCGAGCTGACAATAAAAGCGCTACGGGGTTGCACAAGCGCGATGTGGGCTAAGCACTGAAAGCACTATGCGTGTCACGCAAGTAAATGGCAGGCTGCAACCAATAATGCGAGCAGGGCACAGATAATGGCAGAGATCAACAAAGCGCTGACACAGAATGCACAGAATGAGGGCACAGATATTGTCAGAGATCACCCAAGCGCTACGATACCACCAGATGAAGAGGGAGCGTAGGGGAGCGTTAGCAGCTCCTCCAATGAGGAAGGGGATGACCTAAATATAAGGAAGCCCTGCAGGAGCCAGTAATTGGCTCTTGAACTGTGCCCCATTATGCTAAACATGCAAGCAGGTGGGACCAAACTCAACAGCGAGTAATGAGGAACAAAGCCACAAAAATAAGCCTACCGTGACCATGAGATGCTGCACGGCACAAGATAATCCTGTGAATAACCTCACTCGACTGGTGCCACGGAGATTTAACATTTGCTACAGCCCAACGTTGTGATGACATCAGCGCAACATACCTGGCATCATGGGAATGGAAAGTTAACATAAACTGACAGAGAAGGCTAGCGAAGCAGGGTTCTCCACCGGCACTGAGGTAACGACATGACAGTGACATGACATACTGGCACAAGGGGCAATGCATCCATGCAAACAGACTCACAGGACAGTTGATTGAACATGTGGGACATACACTGGCCCACACCTACCCAACATGTTTTTTTGGAAATCAAACTGTACTGCCCACAAGGTTGGGGGATGATCCAGACATATCCTGCTGCACACAGAGAGGCTGCAATTCCCCACAGAGGCCGTGGTTGTGATTTCCCACACAATGTCAAACCGTGGTATCTGCAATGAGTCATGGTCAAGGTTTACACACATTGATGCATTCACCAGAATCAAAACTCAACTCGAGATGACTATCAAGAAGGGTGACTGTCCTGTCATGGGAGTGGGGTATCATGAAATTTGAGACATGGTAATGTGACATGTATGTATGGTCCTACAACATGTGCATGAACATTTAACACACAATTGAAACCATACCAACACAAAACAGCCTGTTGAGGATCCTCACCCAAACTGACATTTCAAGATGTCCGTGCATGTACCGCTGATTTGGCTGACGTTGCTATCTTCATGAGGAATAGCAGGAGGACTAAGATGACACCAACGGACCACAGGCAGGGTGACCTGGGAATGACAGTAACACAAGGGGTCGCGTTCAGAATAATTTCATTCAGACATGGTCATGTATAATATACTAAGAATGTAGTACACTTGTACATTCCATGTTCACACATTGAACGTATGTGTGTGGCATAACATCAGCACTTGTGTGACACTCCACAACAAACATCAAAGTGACATTGCATACAGTCAACTGGACACACAGTATGCTACACATGCCACTCTATGGTACAAGCTTGCACAATGTTTTACTAGGACTCACCATTTTGAGAAGAAGTTGCGTATGAGCTGACTCCGGATATCATCCTCCTCCTTCTCATCTCTTGCATCTGGGCCAAGGCCTTCATCCTCAACGGGTGGATGTTCCAGCTCATCAGGATCCAGGATGAGTGGCACGGCCTTCTCAAGTGCCATGTTGTGCAGCATGCAGCACACAATGAAGATGTTACACACCTTGAGAGGGGTGTATGGGAGGAATCCGCCAGTCTTGTTGAGGCACCTGAACCCGCTCTTCAGGAGTCCAAACGTTCTCTCTATCACTCGCCTGGTCTGCCCATGTGAATGTTGTACCCCTGGTCTGCAGCTGTTCTGGGGTTGCGGAGCGGAGTCATGAGCCACGGCATGTTGGGGTATCCTGCGTCTCCTACAAATTGACATCATGGCAATGAGTGTGTAATGTGATGCCGTGAGAGATAAGCATAAAATTGAGACATACATGAGAAACAGAGTTTACCCACCAACAAGACATGCCCGATGATTGCGCAGCTGCCGCATCATCTGTGGTACCCTGCTACGCCTCATGATGAATGCATTGTGACAGGATCCTGGAAAACGTGCACAAACATGTGAAATCAGCATGTTAGCAAGACACACCACCAGGGCATTTATGGAGTGGTAATGTTTCCTGTTGCGGTAGGCCTGCTCCTGAGCTTGTGGTGGCACTAAAGAAACATGTGTTCCATCAATGGACCCAATTACATGTAGCATCCCACCCAGGGCATAGAAATCACCCTTGACACCTGTCAACTCTTCTTGAGTAGGGAATTTGATGAATTCATCAATGTGACTCAACATAGCAGTTAACACATCACGTAGCACATGGCTGAACATGGTCTGTGACATCCCCCCCACATCGGCTATGGTAAATTGGAGCGTACCTGTGGCAAAGAAATGTAGGGCTGCCATTACCTTTACCTTGGGTGTCAGCGCAGTTGGATACCTGTGTCGTGGTAGGAGATGTGGTTCCAGCCTGACTGTCAAGTCCTGAATCAACTGTTGTGTGAATCTGTAACGGCAGATGCAATCACGTTCCCTCATGTTTGTATTTTTTTTTTGTATTTGTATTTGAGCTTATATAGCGCACAGCTACCCGCAGTGGGTTTCCCGGCGCTTGCTTAGGGAACCCGTCCTGGTATTCCTCTGTGAGATAACCCCGGCAGGGTATCCACAAGGTGAAAGCCAGGCATCCCGCCGCGAGGGGCGGTTGTGGAGATTAAGCAAGCTATTGCCCAGAGTCGCAGAGTGTGAACCCGTGAGTCGAGAAGGCACCAGAGCGAGAATTATCAAGTCCGTGGAATTATTTTTAGCCCAAGACCCGCCAAGGCGGGGAATTGAACCCTGGTCCAGGGCCGATCTCAGCTTCTGGGTCTGTCGCCTCTAACCCCTGAGCCACACTTCTCCACAATGGCATCCAAGTCTGGCAATGGCCTTGGCAGAGGGGGTGCCCTGCACAACATATTTGTGGAAAAAGGTGTACAACTGTCAGCCAACGACTATTACAATGTACATAGCACAAGCAACAATGCTTCAACACATCAAATCACCATTTAGTCTGGCATGGGCTGTACATCAAGGATACATATGCCAGCTAGCTGTCACTCCTCCATTAGAACTTATACACCTGTTGTCTGTCAAATGGACATGACATGCCCACAAATGATCTGCTGAGCTGGTCTGAGTAAGCAGAACAAAGTATCACGCCTATGACACATGTCACGTGACCTGCATGAGAAGGTTGTCAACACATCTAGACAGCTGACTGCAAGGCACACACCCACGTCACACGTGCAATCGATTGCACATATCTGTAACATTGTGAATGAGGTGTGCATTTGACTAAACTACTCCACAGACATTCTCAGAATGCAGATCTGTATGTTTGGCGACAAAAGATCTATGATGACATCACACACATGAGCAGTTGAAATGCCCGTGTGGCATGGTATGCGTACATGGGAAACCCTTGCAATCACGGCACAGACCCATCATAGATGCACCTACAGCAGATTACGTTTACGGGATACAAACAGCATGCCTAATCTTTCACGTGGCACACACATGACATTGTCACGCAGGGTCATGCTGGGTGTCAATTTGACAAGTGAGACAGTGTCCCTGTCCCTGGCCTCATGTGACAGATGCCCGTACTGAATAGTGTGCTATCCCAGTGTAGATGTGCATCACAACATGTTTAAGAGGTTACTTATGTGACAAGTGTAAAGGTTATGTGAACCACATAGTGCCCCATCACAAATGACATGTCTCAACAGCTCATCACACATCAACTGTGCCACATGATCACATGCCCTGTGCTAGTTTACTGTCTGCCACACCTAGGGCCTGCTGATGTAGGGATGCCATGCCACTTTATACATCGACATCCTCATTATGACCTTACACCTACATCCCTGCCATGTGTTTTCCTGGTATCACTATTGTAATGGTGCCAAGCGTGAGCTTGTAAAACGCACCATACACATGCATTCACTACAGCGTGTCAAACGCCCAGTACCCCTATAGTACGTGCGTGTGTACGGGTCGTTTCACTATTTCATTCGAGCCATACACGAGCAGAGTGTACCCCAATAGTACGTGCGTGTGTACGGGTCGTTTCACTATTACATTCGAGCCATACGCGTTTGGACCATGCGTGTGTACGGGTCGTTTCACTATTACATTCGAGCCATATGCGTTTGGACCGTGCGTGTGTGCGGGTCGTTTCACTATTACTTTGGAGCCACACGCGTTTGGACCGTGCATGTGTACGGGTCGTTTCGCTATTACATTCGAGCCATACGCAAGCGGAGCGTACTCCAATAGTACGTGCGTGTGTACGGGTCGTTTCACTATTACATTCGAGCCGTACGCGAGCGGAGCTTACCCAAATAGTACATGCGTGTGTACGGGTCGTTTCACTATTACATTCGAGCCATACGCGAGCGTAGCGTACCCCAATAGTACGTGCGTGTGTATGGGTCGTTTCACTATTACATTTGAGCCATACGCGAGCGGAGCGTACCCCAATAGTATAGGCGTGTGTATGGGTCGTTTCACTATTACATTCGAGCCATACGCGTTTGGACTGTGCGTGTGTACGGGTCGTTTCACTATTACATTCGAGCCATACGCGAGTGGAGCGTACCCCAATAGTACGTGCGTGAGTACTGGTCGTTCCACTGTTACATTCGAGCCATACGCGAGCGGAGCATACCCCAATAGTACGTGCGGGTGTACGGGTCATTTCACTATTACATTCGAGCCATACGCGAGCGGAGAGTACCCCGCCATTGCGTGTGTGTGTGCGGTACGTTTCACTATTGAAAAAGTTGCATTAGCGATGGAAAACGCACCATACTTGTGTGGGGATCCCAGAAAATACATAGGGAACATCTAGGGGACGAGTAGAATGTCCAGAATGCAGGCTAGTTGTCAAGGAAACAGAGATTTGAGTGTGTACTACAGGTGTTCAGGAAAATTCAGTTGACCAACAGAATACAATGTTGCAATATTTGTTGTGGAGCTCAAGCTCAATTTTTAAACCATGCAAATGTGTGTCATGGCCTTATGTGTAATGGGATTGGATGAAACATAGGATGCAAAGTAATCTGGCCTATCACACTGTACTCCTTGGACTGACAGGTCCTCAGCAGCACTAATTTAAGGTTGCATGTGGCTGTGAGAGGGCACTTACCTGCACAATATTGGAGTGGACAACACTGCTGCTGTCTCTGCATTCCCTGGACTCTGATTTTTCTGAACATGGAGAGGGCACCTGCATTCAGTGAGGAGGAGAACCAGGCCCTACTGGATGACCTCCTCCCAAACTTCAGCAAGCTGTATGGGAAACCAGGGGCTCAGGTGAGGGATGAATGTGTGAGTGTCACTACAGCCATTGTGTATTTATGGAACAGGAATGCAATGTTGTGTGGAGTGAGTGCCGGGTGTGTACATTGTGGTATCTCCCATGCAGTGAATGATGTAGTTTAATGGTGTTTACTGCTTACCTGCATTATGCTAACTGTTATATTCAATGCAATGTGAATCACACTTTCTGCGGTGCCACACCTTGCATCTTTTTTAGCCATGATTTACTGAGGGGTAACATCGTTCCCCCCTGAGTGACAGATGAATGTACTCACTGTTGTGAATTGTTTTTCGTGACCTGTGTGGATGTTGGACAAATGCATGCTTTGAAGTCATGGACATTGAAGAGTGTGAATGTTCTTTGTCACCTGGATATTTGTGTATGTGATGTTTGGCAACACTGATGCATGGCGTATGCCACAGCTGTACCCATCTGATGTGATAAATATGCAGTACCCTGTGCATGACTTGGACAGTTAGCATGACGCCTGTGTCACATCTTTGTAAAGTGTGACATGTGTAAAGTGAGGTTGTATACACTGTTGACAATGACGAGCAAATGATCTGTGCCAGGGTGTGCATGTGTGGTCTGCTGAGTGTTCTTAGGTGTAGTGCGATATGTGACAGCATGTCACGTGCTGGCCACCACCCTGAAGTTGCATATCTTGTTCAGTCTGTGCCATGCTCAGTGAGTGGTTTGCACCCCTTATGGTATCTGTTGCCTTTCAAAGGCATGTAGTGCATTGGTGTTTGCTTACAGGCCACATTTACATGGACAATGATACAAGTCCTGTCAGCATTCTATGCCCTGTTGTCATCGTCAATGTGGTGCAAGTGTGTGTCTTTGGGACATGGAGCAGGTGTACTGATGTTGTTTCACTTTGTCTTCCTCACAGGTAACTGCCTATGAGAAGGAGGAGATCTGGCTGGACATAGCGAGAGCTGTCAGATCTGTGGGGGGCCCTAGCCGAAGGATCCAGAACATCCGAAAGAGGTGGCAGGACATCCGGTGCTGGACCCACCGTATTGCCCGGGTCCAGCTGAAGCTTGAAGCTCCACACTGGCATGGCGGCACTAGTCACTTCACCCCCCACATGCTCCGGTCCCTGGAAGTGGTTTTTCCTGACCTCCATAGGCAGTTGCAGGAGGGACAGCAGCAAGGAGGGGGTAGGTACATGTCTGTTTGTTGTCATGTGTGTCACATGCTACCTGCAGTGCTCGGAAGCCTGGTAACACTCCCACAGTTGGGGTGGTCTGGTCAGACAGGCAATTTATGCATTGTCATTTCCATGCCCCATATTCAGCTGATGCTCTTTTACAATCCTTCCCCTCCTCCTCATGTGTCCCCTGCTTTGGGTATTTCATTTTTGTTCTTGTACTCCTAGGGTGCAATGTATTAGTATGCATATTGCTTAGCACATCATCATGTTGGAGGGAGGTCTGTGAGATGTGTTGGTACCTTACCTGTTCCAGGACCTGTGCACTGTGTTTGCCCTTCATGATTTTTGGGACTGATCTTGAGTCTCAACATGGAATTCAGCACAAGTCTGCCTCAGTGGCCTTTGTCCCTGGTATACTTTGTATTTGTCATGTGTTAGCTACATGTGCACACTGTCCATGTATACAATGTTTGGCTTGTGCAGACTCACACTGGGCAGTGCGTGTATGCATATTCACAAGAATATGTTGCTGGTTGTTTGTGACTAATATGGATGGGCAGCCACACAAGGTGACCTTGGGTTAATTAACATCGCTGCACAGTTATTGATACCCTGATACTGAGTTTTCACTACTTGAGCTGTATCACTCACATTTACGGGGTGATGGGGGTGTTGTGCAGGGGAGGTGTGATGGGCCTGCCTGTTTAGCCTTGCCAGTGGTGAGCTGTGTATGTAATTTCTGATGTGAACTCATCACTATGCACTTACCCTGTGATGCTGGACAATGCTGTCATTGTTGTTTTTAGAGGCTATGTTGTTGGCTCACAGAGAGGATTGTTCCACAGAGATTTATGCAACATGTATGTATTGGTGGTGCAACGCAGTTTTGTATTGGTGTGCACACTACTGTATTCACTTTTCCCATGTGGTTGAGGGTGTGTCAACAATGCAGCAATATTTTTTAATATTCACAATTCCAGGCACATTATCTTAGGCATTTAGAGGATTTTGGACAAGTGGCCCACTTTACTTGACAGCCAGTGTGTGTTATGAGCTAGCAACTGTATGATCTGGTGATAGATGCCCCTGTGAGGAGTGTCACAATAGTGAGTGGTGATGGAGGGAGCCTCTGTACCAATCATATACTCACACCCAGTCAACAGGTCAGGGTTTTATCCATCACCTTTCTGTTGCACACTCTGCCCCCCAAGTTCAGACGTTGTCATGTGCTAATATGTCTGTCCATGTGCCTCTTGGGAACAGTCCAGCCACATATGTCAAGCCATGTCTTCCCTGGACTGGAAACAAGGTTCCTGGGACTACTTTCTGGCATTACAGCCATCTTCAGCCATGCTTGTTTGTATATACATGTGTGTTTCACGCAAGCCTGGCTGTAGACGGCTGTGATGCCAGTAAGAAGTGATAGAAAGCTTGTTTCAGGTCCAGGGATGGCATTACATGGCAGCTTGGGCAGGACAGTTCCCATGTGGCACAGGGTCAGACAGATTCGAACATGACCATGTCTGGACTGGGGTGGCAGAGTGGGCAACAGAACGTGATGGATCAACACCTGACCTGGTCACATACAGTGACTCATCATTATGACTCTCATTCAAGTTGTGCCCTGGTCTGTTACTTGTATCTTTGCATAAAAGGAGCGTTGTGTCCATTACAATTACGCAGTCCTGGACTTAAATATGTGCTGAGTTATATGGCATGTGACCCATGATGCATGCCATGATTATTTTTTCATTTTTTTTTATTTTATTGTTCTTGTACAGCAAAACTGCGAGAAAATACACATTAATCAATTCATATTTCCAACATCTCTCACATGACAAAAAAATAAAAAGAGAGACAAAAAAAAGAAATACAATACAAATATATTTACATCCAAATGAAAATACTCATTATTCATAATAGTCCCTGAACGCACTCCAAATTTTTATACCCAGTCTTTTTTTACTTAGTCCTTTGATTGAAAATAAACTCCACTCAAGATTATATAGACTCAGCATTTTAGCACGCCACTGATGAAAGTCCAGTGGTTTTTCCTGTAGCCACTCCGTGGCTATGCACAGGCGTGCAACAGTCATTGCAAAAAAAATGAAATGACGATATTGAAAAAATTATTCCGATGAATTGTCTTTTGGGATTTTGCCTAATAACAACATTGCTGGAGTGATAACAACCGTTGTTTTAATCACCAAAGATAAAAACTGTTTGAGGTCTCCAATATAGCCCTGTAGCTCAACACAACTATAAAAAATATGTATCGCCCCAGCATCATTTTCCCCACACCGGAAGCATTTACCTTCATTTCCACCTGCCCATTTTGCCATTCTTTTAGGAGTATAGTATAATTCATACCAAGTTTTAAAAAACTGAGCTTTCAAATTTGCGGACATTAAGGCCTCCTTTGATAATATTAAAAGGTCTTCTACATCTATCTCTAAATCTCCTAAAGAGTCTCTCCATTTCAACTTAACTTTCTCCATATCATCATTCTTAACTGGGACCAAGAATTGGTATATCACTCCAATTTTTACAGATCTCCGAATTCCTTCAATAGCTTTATTTTGATTTAAGTTCACTCCTCTTCGATTTAGATAATCACGAATTTGTAAATATTTAAAAAATAACATCTAGGCAACAAATATTTATCCTTGATCTCTTCAAAAGATTTACAAATCCCATCCTCATTTACCATATCTCCTATGAACCTGATTCCTTTCTGTTGCCATATTGAAGTCATTACATCTGAGAAAATTCCAGGTAAAATCCTATATGCATTAAGAGGAGTGTAATACGATATTCTTCCTATCCCCATTGTTTTTATGAACCATTTCCAAACGTTAAATGCACCTAGGGTTACCTTAAACCTTGTTCGTTTGTAATAACTCCCATCAATCTCTGTAACTAAAGAGTGCTTTGCAAATGCCCCTAACTGGATATCAAAGGTGTTCGGGGCATTAGCTACCTCGGTTTCTTGCTCTCCAGTAATCAGAACCCTCATCTTTAACAAAAAACACGTTACATAATATAAAAAAAAGTCTGGGATCCCCATCCCTCCCCTTAAGTACGGTAAAGTCATATAATTCATTGCCCTTCTAGGTCTTCCGGGGGTCCAAATAAATTTCCCACACCTAGATTGCAATGCCTGTATTTTATCTTTAGTCATTTCTAAAGGTATGGACCTGAATAGGTATAAAACATTCGGTAATATATTCATTTTTATAACATTTGATCGACCGATAATAGTTAAGTATAACCGCTCCCACCTATCCAAAGATAACTTGATTTTAGCCATTAGTATATTCCAATTTACTTGAACTAGTTCCGTCATGTTTGCCCTTATCAAAATGCCTAGATACGTTACTTCTTTTACCACCCTGTGATCTTGCCATATGACAGTCTCAGAGCATGCCATGATTAGAAATGTCCCCAAATGATTTGTTGATCATATGTCTGATGTGTACAGGTGACTGATGTATATTTTTTCTTTCTCATTGCCAACAACATCATCACCCAAAAGTGGAGGAGACACAAGCACAGACCAGGCAGAGGGACCCAGCCACAGTGCCACCAGCTTTAAGGTGTCGGAGGGAGGCAGTGACACAGAGGGTGAAGGGAGTCAGGCGGCCGGACGTCATGAGCAAGACACATCATACCATGCGGACGGCTCGGCTTCAGACTCCCAGGAGGAGAGGGAATACGCAGTAATGGCATCTGCACCCACTATGTCTGTCCCCTCCTCCTCCAGACCCATCTTCACCCTCCCAGTTGCTAGGGTCCCTTTGGTCCGTGTTGTCCCCCGTGTCTCCTTCGTCCCCAGCACCGCAGGCCCTGCCCCTGTCTCCCCTGCTGCCCTCAGTGCTGAGTCTTTGGACCTACTCCGGTAGATTCAAGTTGGTCAGGCATCAGTGCTGACTGCCCTCCATGGCCAAACAAAAATCATGAAACAGTTGTTGTCATTCATGGAGGGTATGTCATCTGACATGTCTGATCAATGTCGTAGTTTGGCGTCCATAGACTCAACACTGATGGCAGCACTTGCCATCCTGCAGCGTCAACCCTCCCCACTCCTTCCGACCCATCCACATCCACATCCCCCTCTCCCATACCTGTCCACCATACACGCAGATGCACCAGATCACACACCCCAACAGAGGCACCCAGCACATCCACAGGTAAGTCAAAGCGCAGACCTCCAGGCACCCAATCTCAGGGGGATGTACGCACACCAACAGGGACAGGCGACAGACATCACACACCCACGCACAGACACACTACACCTGACTCACAGCCCTCTACCTCCACTCCCTTTGTGTCCCCGGGTTCAGGTGGTAGCCTGTCAGAACTGGCAGCAGTGTGCAGCGCTGAATATGTTGCATCCTTTTGCGCTGCACCTGCCACTGTGGAGGAATCCTCCCCACCTGCACCCACTACACATAACTTTCCCTCTCCCGTCCCTGCGGTGCCGGACACTGACTCCAATGATGCCCCCATGTGTCCACAGAACTCTAACTCCACCATGTGCAGGCAAGTTTGGGAGTGACAACCTCCACAAAGTCACCACTGTTGTGGACAGTATTTTGGACTGGCCATAGGCCTTATGTGAGCCTGGACTCATTTATTTATTCTTTTACATTATGGCGCTAAATAAAGCATTTTATTTTTCATTCAGAACTATTGCATTTAAGGGAATTGCTTTAGGTGCTGGGTGCCTACCAGGTGGTGTAATGTTAATGTTTTGGTATTGTGAAAGATGTCTATTTTTCTGATGGGAATGAGGTGGACCATGGTATCTCTGTGCTATCCCAATGTTGCAGCACATTCTCTAGATTGGTGTGTGTGCAGTTTGCATACAGACATTATCCGAAAGAGTGTCCCTTCCTCAGTGTCACATGAGATCTTCACTGCAGACAGTTGCACAATTGTTGAGGTGACTTTTGTATGGATTTCCCCTGGGTTTGTACATTCCCTTCGGCAATGGTCATGCGTGCTCACAAATGAAATCAGATAATTGGTCAGTGCCATCCATGCTACTCACTGTGCTTGGGTTTGTAATGTGTAGTACTGCCTTCAGGGGGTCCATCATAATTTTTCAGACTATGCATGACAATGTTATCCGCCTTGAACTCATGATTCAGATTTTAAAATTAGAAATGTGTGCACACAAAACTAATTTGGGTGCTTTGTATCTAGGGGTTTTTGAGCCTGTTCCTTCCATGAGGGAGTACATGTTTCACCACCTGGACATTCACATCATGTCCAGGATGTACATGACACTTTATTAGTCCATTTGTGCTTCATTTGTTTGTTGGTCTGTTACATGACTACACACTATTGAGTCATGATGGAGGAGGGGGGGTGCCAGCAAACTACATGGGTGGATACACATGTGGGATCTGACAAAAAAATCCACATGTGGTGTGTCACCCAGTGTGAGTGATGTGTTGATATGCAACTATCATGAGTGTTACAGGTTAGGGATGTACACATACAGGGATGTAGTTGTTGTATAATGTTGTAAATGCACACCCCTATGTCTGGGCACTGCTGGGAGTCCTATCCAGCCACCCCTTCTATGTCTGGGCACTGCTGGGAGTCATACGCACACCCTCCTCCTATGTCTGGGCACTGCTGGGAATCATACGCACACCTTCCTCCTATGTCCGGGCACTGCTGGGAGTCCTATGTACACCCTCCTCCTATGTCTGGGCACTGCTGGGAGTCATACACACACCCCCCTCCTATGTCTGGGCACTGCTGGAGTCATACGGGCACCCTACTCCTATGTCTGGGCACTGTTGGGAGTCCTATGTACACACCCCTCCCATGTTTGGGCACTGCTGGGAGTCCTATGTACCCTCCTCCTATGTCTGGGCACTGCTGGGAGTCCCATCCAGCCACCCCTCCTATGTTTGGGCACTGCTGGTAGTCCTATGTACCCCCTCCTCCTATGTCTGGGCACTGCTAGGAGTCCTATCCAGCCAACCCTCCTATGTCTGGGCACTGCTGGGAGTCCTATGTACACCCTCCTCCTATGTCTGGGCACTGCTGGGAGTCCTATGTACACCCTCCTCCTATGCCTGGCACTGCTGGGAGTCCTATGTACACCCACCTCCTATGTCTGGGCACTGCTGAGAGTCCTATCCAGCCACCCCTCCTATATCTGGGCACTGCTGTGAGTCCTGTGCCCCCACCCCCCATACTGTCTGGGCACTGCTGTGAGTCCTGCACACTCACCCGTTATACTGTCTGGGCACTGCTGGGAGTCCTGTGCACCCACCACTCAGATGTGACGCACCATACACATACATTACAGACGTGTGTGCGGCACTTATCAGTATTGCAATGGTCATATGCGCTAGCGTGTGGCGCACCGTACCCAGACATTAATGGCGTATGTGCGGCACTTATCAGTATTGCAATGGTCATATGCGCTAGAGTGTGGCGCACCGTACCCCGACATTAATGGCGTATGTGCGGCACTTATCAATCTTGCAATGTTCATATGCGCTAGCGTGGGGCGCACCATACCCCGACATTAATAGCGTATGTGCGGCATGTATCACTATTGCAATAGTCATATGCGCTAGCGTGTGTCGCACTGTACCCCAACATTAATGGCGTATGTGCGGCACGTATCACTATTGTAATGGTGATATGTGCGTGCATGTGGCGCAACGTACCCCGACATTAATGGCGTATATGAGGCACATTTTACTATTGCAATAGTGATGTGGGCTGGGCGTGTGGCGCACCGTACAGGTATACTTGAGTTGTTGCAGCACATTGTACTCACCCTCTGCGCCGTCGTCGGTTTCTATGTACGAGGTCATAGGCGTACAGGACAGGAATGACAAGAACGATGGGGTTCATGTCGTGTATGTCGCGTACCGGGGTGCGGTTCGGGCCGGACTCTGCTTTTACGGCTGTTTTCAGCTCCCATAGCAAAAGGGCCGTACGGAGTGTCGTCAACACGGATCGTACTTCTTGGTTCGTAAAGAGCGGCCAATTTACGTTCGGACATAGCGTACTGCGTCACCCGGATACAATCCGTATGGAATTTCTAGTTGTACGGTGTTTGGTACGAGTCGTACGGAGTGGCGCTTTGGGTTAGGATTGTACTTGCTCGTACATACGGGGACGTTGTAGGTGTACGAATCGTACGGGAAAAACGCTCCACACAACTAATCGGAGAGCTTTTTCCCAAATCGGAATCAACCCCAAAGTGTAACATTACAGCGATAAATGGTGGCAATGCCTACAGCTGGTCTTATACTTGTGCGCAATAAAAATCAAATAATAAGAATTTACAACAAAAAAACATATCAAGAAAATACTTTGAGTGTTCGTTCCTTTCAGTGATCCCGACTAAATAATGTGCAATGTCATTTATAATCCACAGAATAAAATGTATTACTTTAACACATATCTGTTCCATATCACAGCTAGTTTAGATTCTATCATTAACTATATCGTTGGCTAGTTAACACCCAGATTCCACTTCCAAATCCAAAAGAGAGGAGACCCAGACAGCTTTTCCCAGTAAAGACATCAAATGCTTGTGCATGTTTACACAGAACATTCCTTAACCCTTTATAAAAACTAATAATAGTTTGTTTTACAGCCAGGTCACAGTCCCTGGCCAAAGTTTCTAGACAATACAGTATGAAAAACGATTATAGAAATCTTCTTCCGCAAAAAGCCGCTACCTCTGTCCAGATAGATTAAGTGCCCATAATCACATATTAACACATGGTATACGACCGGTTAAAAACAATACCATCACAAAAAACCTTCAATGTAGCACTTGTCAAAAACAATTGACTCTTAGATTGAACACTTGACAGAGCATGCATTGATATGTCATGCAGATATCATTGTTTAGTCCAAAGCAAAACCTGCACAAAAATTCCAAATGATAGAAAAAATTGAAAGATGAGAAAATATATAAGGGGGATAACACTGCTACTATACCCACAATACAATCATTCCTTAACTCCAAATCTCAAATCATTCAGAGTAAGTATCTTGCTTAAATCAATCCACTTCTCTCGTAACATAACACTATCTTGAAGCTTACCTTTTCCGTGCAGTTGCCATGGCCTATTTCATCTAGTGTCCATGGGATGCCAGAAATCCCGGCCTTTTAATATCCATTTCTCAAGCAATTAGAGGTCCCACCCAATTCCTAAATCATCTAATTATGTTTAAAATTCAAAATCCACAATGTTCATTGGTTCTAACATGTTTGTCTTCAAAGCTTCTAACTGGGTTAGAACACGGAATGTGTTCAGTTTCTATGATCACTATTTTTTAACAAAAGACTTAAATAATTCTTAATTATTTTCAGACAAATGTTTTTTATAATCTTCTTAATTCTACCAGTATACTTATAAAATATAATGACAATCAAATAGATGATAAATATCTAATCAAACTCTGTTTGTTATGCCATATCAACACTCAACCCTACACACCAGCCTAAATTGTCATTTACGTGATTACGCTATTAAAAGTGGAACTGAAATTTCCTTGCTATATTTAAGGACTAGTAACTCTGCAACAAACCTTAGTGACAGACCAAATATAGAATAAGCCAAACAAACATATACCTTATAAACATATAGAGGGAGCAAAAAATAAATACAAATAATAATAAGTGTAAGCTGATATTCTATTTGCATGCGGATATGACAGTTTCACTTGGATTCAAGCTCATACGTGTTTTTATTGCATGTATCCCCTCTAACGATTGAGCCGTACATATTAGTTTGGAAAACAACACCCACCTTCTCTGATACTACTTAGACCAATTAGAATAGATGTTAACTCAACCATCTTTTAGGGTCAACCACCAAATTAGGTGTTTGAGCTCAAAAGATATATAATTAACTCATATATATAAAATGAAGACAATAGACTGAGTTTGTATTACCTTACTTAAAGTAGAAAAATGTCACAGAAAACAGAACCCATGATTTTGTCAGCTACTTGATTCCACTCTATGAGTTGAGCCATACGTGGAGGCTTGAAAAGACCCATCTTCTCTGGTACTTCCATAACCCCTCAGAATTCCTAGATATGGAATAACATATCAAAGAGGGAAGCTAAGTGTCTAGACTAAGCATAAGCGAATTTTGCGAATTTGCAATTCGCAAATTTGCGGATTTGTGAATTCGCGATCCGCAAAATTCCTGAATTTGTGTGAATTTGCGGATTTTTTTTTGGCGTGTTCACGGGGCGATTTGCATGTTCGTGGGGTGCTTTGTGTGATCGCGGGGCGCTTTGCGTGTTCGCAGGGTTTTTTTTGCGAGACCGCTCATTGTTGTGCCCTTCTGCCCTCTGCCCCACTCGTTTTTGTGCCATTCTGCCCGCTGCCCCACACGTTTTTGTGCCCTTCTGCCCTCTGTCCCAATCGTTTTTGTGCCATTCTGCCCTCTGCCCCACTTGTTTTTGTGCCCTTCTGCCCTCTGCCGCACTCGTCTTTGTGCCCTTCTGCCCTCTGCCCCTCTCCTGTTTTATTTTAGAATGGCGCCGGCAAGCTGTCAGCGCCATTCTAAAATAGTTACTAAGTTAGCTTCATCTGGAAGCACTAATAGATAAAATAAAGCAGGTGCTCGAATTCAGTTAAACTCGAGCACCTGCTTCTATTAGTGCTTCCTGTTGAAGCTAACTTAGTAACTATTTTAGAATGGCGCTGGCAGCTTGCCGGCGCCATTCTAAAATAGTTACATGCTTGAAGCTTGAACTTTTGCCCCCCGGATCCGTTCTACTCGCGGATTCTCGGATTTTTGGCAAATTCGCGGGAGTTCGCGGATTGCGAATTTGCCGAAAATCCACAAAATCAGCGAGCGGAACGGATTTTGCGCCCATGCTTAGTCTAGACTTTTTAGGAAGCCTACTTCAACTAACTCTGTCTTGTATGCAGATTCAGATCATTCTGAGAAACAAATACAAAATACTCCATATGGTGAATACTTGTGTGCAAAAAGAAATTGCTCCTTACAATCGGATTATGAGTTTCAAGAAAATAATATTACAGATAGATTTTTGCAAACAGGTTATCAGAATATGGATAAACATAGAGCAAGAATACGAGCTAGTACAGTGCCTAGGGTTGAACTGTTCAAACCTAGTACTAGGAGAATTAAAATATCGCTAGCAATGATGTGAGATTTATTGCAGTATACAGCGAAGGTAATAAAGAAATCTACAACAGCTTACTTAAACATTGGCGTATCTTACAATGCGATAATGACTTACAAATGTATTACCTTTGAAACCTCTCATTACATCCAGAAAGGCAACAACTCTGAGGAATCTCCTAGCAACACTGCTAAATTCATACCACATATTCAAGAACCTAAAAGCTCTTCTTGGATAAAAGGTATACCGGGTGGATGCTTTAACTGCTCAAAGCAATATAAGATCAATGCGTTCATTAATTGTAATGCAACAAACAGTATCTATATAATGTACTGTATTTGCAAAAAACAATACGCTGGCTCTACAACTTGCAAACTGAAAGAAAGATGGAAAGAACATATAATGGCAATTAAACATAGGGACCCCAAGTACCCCATGGCAGTACACTTTAATCAAGATCATACACTAAATGATCTACATGGAATCAGATTTATAGGTGCAGAGTTAGTTAAACCAAACAGAAGAGGAGGAGATGAGATAAACAACTTAGAATGAGAGAGAGCTTTTGGATTAACACAATTACTACAGTGACTGTGGCTTTCAATACTGACTGAGACCTTTAAAGTTTACTCTAAGGGTTTGTGACTGTTCTTTATAGATGGTTTCTATAATGTGAATTCTAAAGGATTATGAAAGTACAAGAAAAGATGGTTCTTTTCAACCTACCACGAAAGGCTCAACTGATAAAGTAGAATCAAGAAGGTGACAAAATTATGTGTCCTATTTCCAGTGAAATTTGTCTTCTTTAGGAAAAGGAATACAAGCTCAGTCTATTTTCTTCTTTTAACCTCTTGGCTGCTAATGACAAGGGTAACTCGTCATGAACTTTCCATTCATTTCAATGGAAAATGAATGGAAATATTTTTGGTGCCTTAGCACTGAAGTGGTTAACATAGTTGAAATAGATATATATCAGTCAGTCAGTCAAATACACTTTATTCGATTCGTTAAAATCATTAAAGGCATAAAATATTACAAACATTCACATTTAAATGATTCATATATTTACAAATTCAGTGCAAAAACCCATTAAATCGTTATCGGACAATAAAATCAATTTAAAATCCGCGTTAAAATCAATCATACCAATATGTCATGTGGAACCACTTTTCTTTTGTGTGATTCTCATTGCCGCCACTAGGAAACTAGCCACACTGTAGATGATGCGAGTAGTTCTCAACAACTGGAGATATAAGAGGGTGGGCCTTACTTGGGTAATCCCACCCTCTTTCAGGATTGGTGTTAGGGATCGAGCCTAGTCCTCTTTTCATGACCATGTCTGTGTGATCACGTGACCTACCTGTGGGTGTAAAAGCTGGGTTCTCCCTTCCCACGATGCTTGGTATCTAATCGTTTGGTTCCTGGTCCTGGGCTCTGGTCGTTACATTATTCCTTGTGCTGTTGCTGTGCTTACGGGCTCGTAGGCACATGCTTTGGACCTTCTTGCCCTTTCCTTTCCTGTCCCCGTCTTTCCTGTTGTTGTTTCCCTGAAGCCGTTTTTTCCTCTCTTGTTTTCCCTTGCTTTAGCCCCTTTTCTTTGGATTTCTTTGGCGTTTTAGCCCGGACGGGTTAACGGGTGGCTGGGGCTCCACCGCCCTCTTTTCTGGAAAAACAGTTGCAGTCCGGCTGGATTGTTGTCTGCAAAGACTTGTACATTCACGATCTTTGACAATTGCGAGAGACACACTTCCGCGTCCTATGCTACTATCCGCTTCGTTTTGCTGGGCGGAGCGATATTCAGACGCTTACGGAGCGAGCCGATTCAGCAGCGGAAGTCGTCTTCGTTGGATGTTCGTGCCGGACTCTTTCCTAATCTTTACCTTGGTTGTTAGAGGAACTGAAGGGGTTTTTTTCTGTCGCAAAAACGACTTTTTCCCACATTATTAAATGCTCTGAGAAAAAGGACGAGCCTTCAAAGTCCTGTCATTTCCCACATTGGATTGCCTTTGTTGGTGTACAGCGCCGGATTCCTCCACAAGCCTCCTGTGGCCTCATCTACGGGTAAGGAGGTTTCTTGTGTATTACCGGACATGGTCATGGATGGGGGTGCTATGGGGGCTGTCGAAGGAAGTGTGATAGTGTGTAATGTATGACCTGTTTTGTAGGTGCAGAAACGTGGAAGCAGAAATCCCCTGTTTATACAAGACTTGAAGGAAGCAGTCCCGGTGTCCCTCATTTGTCTGTTCCTCTTTCCCGCCTCCTGTCTATTGCCCCTCTGCTGACTCATTGTATGATATCCGGTGAGCAGCTTATGGGCAAGGGTAGTGGATCGGGCCATTCTTCGTTCCTGCAGTGTTTGGGCTTTGGAGGAGGAACTCAACAGAATACCAAGCCCACGTATATAATAACACTGCCTGGATGGGAATGGACGATCAAACAGGAGCTATGGGAGGGGATACTAATGCTCCGACTATGCAGGATGTCATGGGCGCGATAGCTGCCTTACAGAACCAAGTACAGGACTTAAGACAAGAAAATGCAGGGTTAAAGCAGGAACTTGGGGCCATGAAGATTAGAGAACAGGGTCAGCATAGGGTCCAAGGTCCTGTTTTGCAGCACACAACCTTTCACTATGCAGGAGGGACGGGTCAGAGTTCTGGTAGCGGGGTTCCATTAGCCGTTACCGTTAATTCACCTCTTCCTGTGCCCTTGGCTCCTCCAGAGAGATTCACAGGGGATAGTGAAAAGTTCGGCACTTTCATGAATCAGTGCCAACTACATTTTATTTGTAGGCCTAATGCTTTCCCCGATGACTCGGCCAAGGTAGCTTTCACGATTTCGTATTTGGCTGGTACTACTGCCCAATGGTCTATTCCTCTGATAGACAGTGACGATCGGGTACTGTATAATTATCCCGCATTTAAGGAATTAATGCGTGGTTTGTTTGCGAAACATGCATTTATGCAGGCTAGCGATAAGGAATTATTAAAGTTGCGGCAGGGCAGACAGGATTTGCTTACGTATATTTCCACATTTAACCGCCTGGTGTCCGAAACCCATTGGCCAATGGATAAGAGAACTTCTCTGTTCTATCAAGGTCTCGCTGAGGATCTTAAGGATGTGGTGTCCCAGGTGGTGGATCCCCCGGATGATTGTGCGGCATTTATTGACCTTGTGGTCAAATTGAACCATAGACTGTCTGAGAGACGTGGGGAGATGAATCGTTTCCAGGTGTCCCGTGGGGGTTTTGCAAAACCTGAGGTGAAGACCACTGTGGAAGCCAAGAATGTGTCGGAACCAATGGAAATTGGTGGGGTCAGTGGCCCGTTGTCATTTGATGAAAAGAAACGACGTAGGGAACAGAATCTGTGTTTATTTTGCGGTCAGGGTGGCCATTTTGCTAGGGAATGTCCAGTGAAGCCTTCTGGTGCCTCTTATAGTAAGAAGGTAGCTTGTATTTACCATGATGGAGGTCCTGTACGTAGGGAGGAAATACAGAGGACGTATGAGGTACTAGGAGCTGTAGACAGGGTGCCTAGGCATTTCATAATCACAGCCCATCTATTGCTTTCTGGTAATAATAGAGTGCCGGTGTCAGTTTTACTGGATTCCGGTGCCACTGGGAATTTCCTTGACATCACGTTAGCAGGTAAACTGATGATACCCAGCTGTGTGAAAGATCAGCCAGAGCCTGTAAGGGCGATTGATGGTACGGAATTAACATCAGGTGCCATCACTCAGCGGACTGTACCTTTATGCCTTGTGTGTGAGAATGGTCACTCCGAGATGGTGTGTTTTGATTTAATAGACGCCCCGTCTTTTGGCTTAGTATTGGGGGTACCATGGCTTCAGGAGCACATTCCTAAGATCGATTGGGTTCAGCGGTTGGTGACCCTGGACTCTACCCATTGCTTGAGGCATTGTTATAAGGATGCGAGTGAGTGGGTGTTCCCGTTGTCATGTGCAGTGACTGAGATGGGTTCTGTTCCTTTACAGTACATGGCCTTTAAGGATGTGTTTGATGAGGGCCGAGCTCAGGTTCTCCCTCCCATAGGCCTTTCGACTGCAAGATTGACTTGGTACCTGGCGCTCCTTTACCGTGCAGTCGTGTGTATGCCCTCTCGGAACCCGAGGAATTGCATCTCAAGGAATACTTTGATGAGATGTTGAGGTTTGGGTTCATTCGTCCCTCCTGTTCGCCTGTTTCATCAGCGATCTTTTTCATTCCGAAAAAGGAGGGTACCCTAAGAGCGTGTGTAGACTATAGAACATTGAACAAGGCGACGGTGAAGAACAAATATCCGCTTCCACTCATCCCCGTGTTGTTGGACCAACTCCGCAAGGCAACGGTGCTCACCAAATTGGACTTGCGGGGTGCTTACCATCTTATACGTGTTCGCCCCGGAGATGAGTGGAAAACGGCGTTTAAAACCAAATATGGCCTGTTCGAGTATTGTGTGATGCCGTTCGGGCTATGCAATGCACCGGCGGCCTTTCAGTTCTTCATTAATGAGGTTCTCCGGGAACACCTGGATAGAAGTGTCATCGTCTATCTAGATGATATTTTAATCTTCTTGGAGACCGGTGCTGAACACCATGAGCATGTAACACAAGTGCTACAGAGATTACAAGAACATCATCTGTATGCCAAGCTGGAAAAGTGTCAGTTCAGCACCCCTAAAGTGGAGTTCTTGGGGTTTATTATTTCAGCTGGAGGTGTTCAGATGGACCCTAGAAAGATTGTGGCTATTGTCACCTGGCCTATATCAACATCGGTTAAACACATACAGGTCCTTCTGGGGTTCGCCAATTTCTATTGGCGGTTTATTTCTCATTTTTCCGATATAGTGGCACCTATGACCAGGTTACTGAGGAAAGGGGTTCCCTTTTTTTGGTCCGCTGCGACTCAGGACGCTTTCAACGGTTGTTGGGGAAGTTTACCTCTGCGCCTGTATTGGTACATCCTGATCCTGCTCTGCCGTTTTTTGTAGAGACCGATGCCTCCTTGTGTGCTGTGGGTGGGGTGTTGTCCCAAAGGGACGTAGAGACCGGTTGTATGCACCCCATAGCCTTTTTCCCTAAGACCTTGTTGCCAGCAGAGCGTAATTATACTGTGGCTGAAAGAGAGTTGCTGGCAGTTAAGTTGTCTTTTGAGGAATGGCGGCATTATCTATGGGGAGCTCGGCACACCAGCACGATATACACCGACCACAAAAACCTGGAGTTTTTTCGTTCAGCCCGTACTTTGACACCATGCCAGATGCGTTGGGTTCTTTTCTTCAACAAATTTGACTTCGTTATCACTTATAGACCTGCAGCACAGCATATTAAGTCTGAGGCACTCTCCCGGATTCATGTAGATCCCAGGGAATTGGGACATGGGAAGGAAGACAGACCCATGATTGAGGGTGACAGGATCATTGGGGTGGTACATATGGAGGATTTCCCTTCCTTGGTGAAAGAACAGTTGCGACAGGTGGATTTGGCCCCATGGTTGTCATTTCCCCAGGTCGTGGTTCAGGATGGGTTACTGTATCCTGAGGGTCGGTTGTTTGTTCCCCCTACATTGAGAGAAATGGTTTTGAAATGGTGTCATTCTTCGGCATTAGCGGTGCATCCTGGAATGCAGAAAACAAAGGAGGTGTGTTTGCGGTGGTTTTGGTGGGAAACATTGGCTTGGGACATTCAGGGTTATGTGGCAGCTTGCCCGGTTTGTGCCACCAGTAAGCCCACTCACTGTAAACCGTCTGGTCAGTTGCAGCCCCTGGAGGTCCCTCCTGCTCCCTGGCATACCATCAGTATGGATTTTGTGACCGAGCTTCCATCTGTTTCCGGTTTCACTGCCATTTTTGTGGTAGTTGATTTGTTTACTAAAATGGCGCATTTCATTCCGCTAGCCAAGATCCCTACTGCCAGAGAAATGGCCTTGGTCTTTATGTCCTCCATTGTGCGGACTCATGGATTGCCTTCTGCTGTAGTGACAGACCGGGGGGCGCAGTTTGTATCCAATTTTTGGACGGAGTTGTGCTCAGTGCTTAAGGTGGAGATCAAGTTGTCGTCTGCTTATCATCCGCAATCTGATGGGCAGACGGAGCGCACCAACCAAACCATGGAGCAGTATCTTAGGTGTCTGGTGTCTTCCCTGGCGTGCGATTGGGTGACGGCTCTGCCCATAGCGGAGTTTGCGTACAACAATAGTTTGCATTCCGCTTTGGGTATGACTCCCTTCTTTTGCTTGCTGGGTTATCATCCTAGGGCATTGGCTATCCAACCTACGGGGCGAGTGCCAGCCATAGACGATGTGTGTAAGCGGTTGAGTGATATATGGGGTGATGCCTGGGTGTAGTTGCTAGCGGCTATGGCTAGTATGAAAGAGCAGGCCGATAAACACAGGGCATTTTGGCAAGAACCGAGGGGTGTGGAAGGACCCTACCTGACAGGAGGACCATCGTTGGGTGCTGGGGGGGTCACGCCGTGAGTTTACTCCCACCGCCGGTGCCACCATCAAGCCCGGCCACTGTGGGGAGGAACTACGGTTCCCAGCGACCCCTGCGCCGGATCCCCGATGCCCACTTCCTGCCTTGCGCGCCCGAAGGCGCATAAACACTCGTGGCTCCCACTGGGGAGCGGGGGCATTTTGTCAAGAACCGAGGGGTGTGGAAGGACCCTACCTGACAGGAGGACCATCGTTGGGTGCTGGGGGGGTCACGCCGTGAGTTTACTCCCGCCACCGGTGCCACCATCAAGCCCGGCCGCTGTGGGGAGGAACTACGGTTCCCAGCGACCCCTGCGCCGGATCCCCGATGCCCACTTCCTGCCTTGCGCGCCCAGAGGCGCATAAACACTTGTGGCTCCCACTGAGGAGCGGGGGCATTTTGTCAAGAACCGAGGGGTGTGGAAGGACCCTACCTGACAGGAGGACCATCGTTGGGTGCTGGGAGGGTCATGCCGTGAGTTTACTCCCGCCGCCGGTGCCACCATCAAGCCCGGCCGCTGTGGGGAGGAACTACGGTTTCCAGCGACCCCTGCGCCGGATCCCCGACGCCCACTTCCTGCCTTGCGCGCCGGAGGCTCATAAACACTTGTGGCTTCCTCCGCGTCACGGACGCGCGCGGACGATGCCGGGTGGACCCCGGGCAGAGGGCGGGCTGTCTGGGGCCGTCAGGGGACGACAGAGGACAGGACAAGCCATACCCTTTGGTCGTCACTATGAGACAGGAGAATGACTGTGAAGGTAAGAAAGCAAAGGTGGCTAAAAAACAGGATACGATAATCTCCTACCTAACCTCTGCCGTGGGGGCCCTAAATGAGGAAATTGCTATTGCTGAAAAGGAATTAGGCCTGGGTGCTACAGATACATCACCCACCGTGCTAGACCGTGCTCTACCTACAGCTTGTGCCCTCCCCATTCCCCTTGAGCCTGTTGTTACCATCATACACCCACCTCAGGCTCCCATACCCTCTCAAGAAACACCGTCTAAGGATCAAGATAATCCTGGACAAGCACCAGCTCAAGAGCATAGAGATCGCAAGGGGATGAAGGGAAAACACAGGCACGTAAAAAAGGGCAGCAGGAGTAATAAATCTATCTCGGATCCGGACCTACCATATAGATTTGAACTGAACACTCATGATACAAAGTCCTTGGACTACTTGGCTGATATAGTGGAGGGGCTGTTTGAGTCTCGTTTGGAGCCGGCTCTCATAGCCATTGCCAAGGATATTGTGGACACCCTTAACTCCTGTGTACATAAACTATTGGACAAATGTAAACACATTGATAATTTTATAAAGGAGTATAAAGCAGATCCCTCTAGGCCAACTATCTTGAAGGATGGGGGGGCAAAACCTAAAACCTTTTCTAGGCCGTGTGTAGCAAATGAAATACCTGGGGGGCAAATTTGTGATGACAAAATTGGGCCCAGAGAGCCACAGGTAATTATAGGTGGGCAGTCTGGTCCTCCTGTAATTGTACAACCTTACATAGGGAACCAGAAGACCAGTTTCCCACCGACTATTTTCAGCAAACCTACCGTGAATAGGAGCCGTATTCTGCATCTTCCACCAGATGCGGCACCCTTAGTAGCTGTCCTAACTGGAATTCCTCCCCTGAAACCTGGAATGAAAGAAACTGATTATGATCTGTTGACTAGGGCACAAACATGGTGTTCTCAATTTTGTAGTGGCGGAGACGATATTTCTAAGAATATCATCTCAGCAAGGCGGGCAGAGTGGGTAGGCAGGCGGCGAAAATGCTCACCAGGGGACTGTGTGGTTATTAATTTTAATTACCCCAATGTTGCGAACAGAATGTTTTGGGATGGGTCTGATCTCATGGGTACATGCATCAGGCCTTTACCACTGGGTTATTTATATCCACCCCAAACTGAAATTCAGCACAATAGGCCGTCCCCCCGTCCCACTAGTGGTTGCACTATAGGGAAGTCTTACATAAACAGCTGTTCCTACCAGGCTAGACAGGCTAACCTAAGAAAGGGGGGTTGGAATACAGTTCCCCTCAGTAAAACATCATCCCCTGTCATTGATAACAGTACACATATACCCTTAGAAAACAGATTTACTCCACTGACAAATATGGAAACAAATGATTGACTAGTTAATTATGATTTAATTAATGAGGATAGCAGATCGAGGTCAGGTAGCAGATGCTCACGAAAGATTTTAAGTTGGAACATTGCAGGTCTAAAAAATAAATGTAATGATGTATCATGGATTAACTTTATTCAAGGCCATGACATAATAGCCTTTCAAGAAACCTGGACCTAGATAATAGCTTTTGCTTAGATGGCTTCTCCTCCTTTTTTGCGAAGGCTGTCCCAGGCTTGGGAGGCCGACCCAAGGGAGGATTGCTTTTGCTGACCTCATTGGACCTGGTAGGATCATTTAAAAAGCTTGACTTTGCCTCTGATAAACTATTAATTCTGAAATGGGGTGGCCCAAACCATACCACTATTTTGTTAATCAATTTTTACAATGCCTTAGAGAGAGAAACACGAAACTTTCATCTCAGTGCTGTAGAGCATTTCTTAGACGAATATAAAAGTCTGCATAGCACTTCATTCGAAATTTTGTTAATGGGAGATTTTAATATTCATCCTTGCAGATGGAATTGTTTGGCGGAACAGCAGATGGGCCCTGTTGGGTCCTCCGCCGTACATTTTGAACACACTCAACAGGGGGAAGCCTTGGAGGCACTGCTAGTCAGTTTTAACCTTTTTGAGGTAGATGGGTTTAGGGGTGAAGAGAGAATAGCGACATTCAAAGGGAGAGAGTCTGGTACCATCATTGACTATATATTTGTTTCAGTAGGCCTGATCCCTCTAGTTACCTCATACAAAGTTGAGGATTCGGTATATAGTTATCATAACCCCCTTATCCTGGAGTTGGATTTAGGGGATGTAATAATCAGATGAGATATCACTGGTATGACTACAAACACCCTGAAACTAAAAGATCAGTTCAGGAGGCTTAACTGGGCAAAGATAGTTCCTGACTCGGATGTCAGAACTACTTATCGAGGCAGATGCAGATTTTGCGATCTGTCTTGATAATATGGCTTGTGGAACCAACATCATTGAAGCCTTTATTTCCATCTGTAATAGGGTCAATCAGGACTTAAAAATCAAATCCAAAGTTCTAGCATCCAACCACCCACGTTGGTTGATGGAAATTGCTCCAAAGCGCATAAAGTACTACTACATGCCCTGAAACAGAAACCAAGGAATAGGGAGTTTGCAATTAGCCTGAGGAGCGCTTATAAGCAAGCAGTAGCTGCGAGGAAGAAGGCCATTAAAACTGAATCATGGAACGATCTTAGTTCAATAGATACCCAGAAGGATAGCAGTAAATTCTGGGGTATAATTAACCATCCGTACTTCTCCAGTACAGAGAAAGCTGCCTTGGACTGTGTGATTGCAGATGATTTATGGGTAGCTCACTTTAGCAAGATTTATGATAACGAGGATGTTACTACAATTATACCATCCGATCCCATACTCACACATAGTTCCCGACCGTTACAATTTGAACTGGCTGATGTTGAAAGGGCAATTGTGGACACATCCAAAAATAAAGCCCCGGGCCCTGATGGGGTCCCAGCAGACTTATACAGGACTCCCCCCATCCTGGTCTACATCAACCATAATACCGGTGTTCAAAAAAGGCCTGAGATGTGACCCTTCCTGTTACAGACCAATTTCCTTAATCAACTCTGCTGTTAAGATCCTGGGCAGAGTGATTCTTTCAAAACTGGAGGATTGTCTGAAAGATGGAGGGGTCCTCTCTAACCTTCAGTATGGGTTTCGTGCAAAAAGAGGCACACTAGACCAATGCCTCAATTTGCAGATGCTCATCAGTAAGTATACTCAGGCGAAGGATGGCATGCTCTATATGGGGCTCATGGACCTGTCATAGGCCTTCGACCTGTTAAATCGGGGGAAACTATGGGAAATTTTGAAGAATCTGGGAATTGATATATCCTTGGGGAATTTTCTAGATACGCTTCTCCGAGGACTGAAGACGAACATCCGTGTTAACAGAGAAGGGGGGTGTACCCACAACTTTGACTCTAAGCGGGGGGTAAGGCAGGGGTGTATCCTGGCCCCTCTGCTTTTTACCCTCTACCTAAATTCCCTAGATAAACATCTGGTAACGACCACCCAGGATACCCCCCATGTGGGTAACTCTGCAGTCCCGGTCCTCATCTATGCAGACGATTCAGTACTGCTGGCCCGCACAGACTTTTAGATTCTTTTGGTGGCTTTATGGAATCATTAGATCTGAGGGTGAATAGTAAGAAATCCCATGTCATGGTGGTTGGAAAACGCCCAAAAACATACAAAACACTGCCCTTTTCCTGCAATGGTGTAGTTTTATCTATTGTCCAAGTATTTACGTATCCTTGGTGTCATTTTTTACTTAAAGGGAAGCTGGGCCCCACAAATAAATGCGAAATGCTTAGCGGTCGCAAGATCGTCCTCTGCCCTAATGGACTTTGCAAGGCGGTTGGGATCTAGGCCTATGGATGGACTTTTATCTATTTATAAATCTAATTGCCTTTCTATAGCGCTGTACGGGGCATCATTATCGGGCTATCTGCAACAGGATAAATTAGAAACAATTGAGAACAAGTTTTTAAGGATCCTGTTAGCTGTCCCTCAATCCACGCCTGAGTTGGGACTGAACTACATCTCCGATCTCATACGCTTAGCCCCAATAATGTGTTGGGCTAAAACTTGGATAAATAAGGAGATCTCACTGAATCATACTATTTTAAAAGATGTAATGGCACTTGAAAAAGCACATAAAATACCCTGGTTGTCTTATATTAGAGATGTCTTCGCTAAACTGGGGCATCCAGAGCTTTATTATTCCCCGCATCTGTTGCAAAAAAGTGATCTGAAGTGGATAAAAATGAACTTTATGAGGATGGTTGAGCAAGAGCGGGAATATGTGGAAATGAATAAACCTCTTGTTAGATCCAACTATGTTTTAAAGACTACTCCACATCTAGAACCATACCTCAGAATTGTATCAATACCACATCACCGACATCTCTTAATTAGATTCAGATTAAATATTGTTCAGTATACTTTGGGTACTTCATATGTGTGGGGGAAACCAGACCTTACACTCCCCTGTAGTTGTGACAACGCTTCTCCCCAAACCCTTTTGCATTTCATTATGTTTTGTCAGCGCTATTCTGATATCAGGAAGCAACACCTAGTGCCACTGTTAAGAGAAGCAGGATTTACCCAAGTTAAACCAGCACTGATGTTTTTACAACTGTTAAGCACTCCGAAAGTAATGTTTGGGGTTGCTAGCTTCCTGGTGGCTGCTGTACATAATAAGAACAAGAGAGTGGCACTTAGAGACTTGGAGAAGTGATTATATCCCTCTGTCAATGAATTTTGGTATTTTTAACTTTTAGATATGCCCATTAACACCATTTGCTTTTGTGTATCCTTTATACGTTATATGTATGATACTGTATTTTAATCATGATAATATTTTAATGTTTTTTAATATTTTTGAATAATGTATTTCTGTGACTGCTTTTATGATTTTTATTAATCGAAATAAAGTGCTATTGACTGACTGACTGAAACACAGGGCACCCGCTCCTTCTTATCATGTGGGTGAGCGGGTATTGTTGGCCACTAGGAACCTCAGACTAGGTGGGTACCGTAAATTGCAGCCTAGATATGTGGGTCCTTTTCCGATTGTGCAGGTTATCAATCATGTGGCTATGAAACTTGACCTGTCCAATGAATACCGGGTTCACCCTGTGTTTTACACGTCTTTATTGAAGCTCTATGTGCCCTCTGCCCAGGTTTTGCCTCCCCCGCCCCCTTTGTTAGTGGATGGTCGGGAGGAATTTGAGGTTCAGGCTATACTGGATTCTAGGCACAGGAGAGGTCGCCTGTTTTATCTGGTTGACTGGAAGGGCTATACCCCGGAGGACCGAACCTGGGAGCCTGCTGGGGGGTTCATGCTCTCGGTTGGTTCGGCTGTTTCATCGCCAACATCCCACTAAGCCCCGCCCAGTGGGGAGGATTGTTGGGGGGGGGTACTGTTAGGGATCGAGCCTAGTCCTCTTTTTATGACCATGTCTGTGTGATCACGTGACCTACCTGTGGGTGTAAAAGCTGGGTTCTCCCTTTCCACGATGCTTGGTATCTAATCGTTTGGTTCCTGACCCTGGGCTCTGGTCGTTACATTATTCCTTGTGCTGTTGCTGTGCTTACGGGCTCGTAGGCACAGGCTTTGGACCTTCTTGGCCTTTCCTTTCCTGTCCCCGTCTTTCCTGTTGCTGTTTCCCTGAAGCCGTTTTTTACTTTCTTGTTTTCCCTTGGTTTAGCCCATTTTCTTTGTATTTCTTTGGTGTTTTGGCCCGGACAGGTTAACGGGTGGCTGGGGCTCCAGCGCCCTCTTCTCTGGAAGAACAGTTGCAGTCCGGCTGGATTGTTGCCTGCAAAGACTTGTACATTCACGATCTTCGACAATTGCGAGAGACGCACTTCCGCGTCCTGTGCTACCATCCGCTTCATTGTGCTGGGAGGAGAGATATTCAGACGCTTACGGAGCGAGCCGATTCAGCAGCGGAAGTCGTCTTCGCTGGATGTTCGTGCCGGACTCTTTCCTAATCTTTACCTTGGTTGTTAGAGGAACTGAAGGGGGGTTTTTCTGTCGCAAAAACGACTTTTTCCCCCTTTATTAAATGCTCTGAGAAAAAGGACGAGCCTTCAAAGTCCTGTCATTTTCCCCATTGGATTGCCTTTTGTTGGTGTACAGCGCCGGATTCCTCCACAAGCCTCCTGTGGCCTCATCTACGGGTAAGGAGGTTTCTTGTGTATTACTGGACATGCTCATGGATGGGGTGCTATGGGGGCTGTCGAAGGAAGTGTGATAGTGTGTAATGTATGACCTGTTTTGTAGGTGCAGAAACGTGGAGGCAGAAATCCCCTGTTCATACAAGACTTGAAGGAAGCAGTCCCGGTGTCCCTTATTTGTCTGTTCCTCTTTCCCGCCCCCTGTCTATTGCCCCTCTGCTGACTCATTGTATGATATCCGGTGAGCAGCTTATGGGCAAGGGTAGTGGATCGGGCCATTCTTCGTCCCTGCAGTGTTTGGGCTTTGGAGGAGAAACTCAACAATTGGGACCAAATATTTTTTCCTAATATCTTTAAAGAATCCACAAAACATAATAAAATGTATGGTATCTTGTTTTGAATGGTTGTCACAGTTGCAGGGCGGCCCGCATTCAGGTTTGGTCCATGATTGGGTACTACCCAAGTACTGGTGTATCAAATTAAATCTAAATGTAATTAATAGAACTCTATGAAAAGGTTTGGTTACTGTGATCAAATAAGGCTCTAGTGAGGGGGAAGTTTGTAACATAAAATGTGATCTCACTGTAGATTTCAATAATTCCCACTCCTCACAGGACGTTCTTAGTCTATCCATAAAGTGATTTTTGATCCAGCTAATGTCCTCCCTCTTGATACTGATTGGGCTTAAAAAGAGCTCAGGGCGGCCCAGCTGTGCAAAGGCATCTCTCAAATAAGCGAGCCAGGGTACTTTTTTTGCGTTGCCCAGTGACATCACATCGGCCAAGATTGCATGGTTCAAAGTTATATCTTGGTTGAGCCATGTTTTTGCCCAGAATGTTAAGGGGGTCAATTTCAGCCTGTCTGATACATGGTCCAAGTCCACCTCCACATGAATCAAAAAGTTAGGGGTGGACTGGGGTATAGACAGGAGATGTCTCAAAAACCTGTTCTCCACTCTTTGTATCTTTTCATGGGATGCGTAGCCCCATAAGGGAGCGCCATAGGGGGCAATTGGCATACATTTCATACTATAAACTTTTATCAATGCCTCCATGGGCCTCGCCCCCAACCGTTTTGAGAAACCCATTAAGGCAGAAGTGGCCCTTGCCACAGATATCGTCAAAGAGTACACCTAAATACGAGAAAGCGGTAACCCTTGAGACTACCTCGCCCTTGCACATGAATGTTTTTAATTTGCCTTTATTTCTATGGTGACCCACCACCATTGAGAAGGATTTTTTGGCATTGATCTTAAGGTCAAGTCGGTCCATAAAGGAACCAAAAAGGTCAACAATCTCTGTAGTCCTACTCCAGTACGCGCTATTAGGACTGTATCGTCCGCCTATACTCCAGTTCGCGCTCCTCCTACACGCGGCACATCCACCCCTGGAGTTACTAAATAAGCTCCTACCCCATTCATGTAGATGGAGAAGAGGAGGGGGGCCAGGATACAGCCCTGGCGCACCCCTCGCTCCGACTTGAACCGACTTTGCAGACAGATCCTGATGGAGTGAGGATATAAACTTTACGAGTGGGGGCTCAATCCCGATCTTCATGAGGATAGACCACAGCTTAGCCCTATTCACCAAGTCAAAGGCAGTGGAGAGGTCCATAAAGGCCAGAAATAACAACCCCTCCTTAGCTACTGTATACTTAGAGATTAAGAGGTGCAAATTCAAGCATTGTTCTAAGGTGCCTCTTTTTTCTCTGAACCCATATTGTGGATTTTATAGGGTCCCACTTCCCTCCAAATTCTCCCTTAGCCTATAAAATAAAACTCTGCCTAGAATCTTAATCTCAGAGTCTAACAGGGAAATGGGTCTGTAGCATGCCTGATCGTCTCGCTGGCCCTTTTTGAAGATCAGGACAATAACTGAGGTGGCCCAAGTTGCAGGGAGGGTGTTGCCATTTGCAGCGTGAAAGACATGTGTTAATAACTTGGCCCAAAGTTTTGGCGAGTGCCTATATAGGTCCGTCGGAACTCCGTCCGGGCCCGGGGCCTTATTTTTGGAGGTCTCAGTTACAGCTCTTTCTACCTCTGCACAGTTAAACGCAAGGGGAACACTCTCCTCACTACTTAACGAGCAGTTTGTTGTACCAGGAGCTGGATCTTCGTAAACCTCTCTAAAATGGCTAAGCCATTTATCGACGAGGATCACACAGTCCATTACTGTATTCTCTGTGTCAGTGAAAAATGGCTGGTTAATTATGGCCCAAAACTGTGCACTGTCCCGCAATACATCAACAGAGAGTAGTTTTTCCCATGCTGCCTTTTTTATCTCATTTTTCCTGCAGCTAATTGAGTGTTTATATGCCTTCCTCAATTTGGCTATGATTGCCTTATCTCTCGGGATTGTGTTTTAGTGCTCGCTTTAGTGCCTTATGGGCTCTTGAGAAATTGGCTTCAAACCAACTATGATGGTTCTTGTCTCCCTGTCTAGATTTGGTTGTCAGGTCCTTTGAGATTTGTGCACATATCTGATCAAAGGCTCCTATTATTTCTATATTAGTGGAGTTGGGGTCCTGGCATATTGTCATGTTGCCCTAATTTTAGGGAGCAATTCCTCACAAAAGTTTTCGGGCACTACTTTAGCCCATCTTAGTCTTCTCCCCTGGTCCTTGGGGCGAACGGCTGGGGCCATTTGTGTGCACTCGGGCCGGCTACCAATAGGGTCACCCCACTTCAACTCTACCAATACCGGGTTATGATCGCTATATATGGAATAAATTACTTTAAAGGTCACAACTTTTGATAAAATGCCCGGAGTTAGAAAGATGTAATCAATCACTGATCCCGCCTCGGGGCCCTTATAGGTACAGACTCTATCCTTCCCCTCGGAGTCGCTATATTTGTATATATGTTAAAGTTAGCCAGCAACTCTTCAAGGGCCTCTCCTGACTTTGTATGCTCAAAATGGGGGGCCACCGGGGCCATTGGGTCCTCCTGTGCACCTCCATAACAGGCATCTCTGCAGGGATGTATATTAAAATCGCCCATTAGAATGAGCTCACAATTAGTGTATTCTTCTTGACTGTAATTACGTAAGAAATTTTCCAGGGTCGCGATGTGCTCATTTTCAACACCCCTATCCCATGAATTGTAAAAGTTGATCAGGATAGTTTTACATTTAGAGGGCATTGTCCATTCAACAATTAAAAGGTTTGGTGAGCCCACCACCATCCTATTTAATGTCCCTCGAAGCTTTAATGAGAAAAGGAGAATTAGTCCACCCTTTGCTCTACCTGCGGTGCATTGAATGGTTGGAACGGAAAAGCTTGTAAATCCATCCAGCAAAAAACTAGAAGTAGCATTCCAGGATTCCTGCAGAGCTATGATATCATGTTCCGTGATTAATTCCACCCAGGCTATGTCATCCCTTTTTCCTCTAACGCCTGCTACATTCCAGCTGATCATTTTGCATACTGCTGACCCGTAAGAATTGGGCGCCCCATGATTAGCTAGCTGTCAATCAATTTCTTCCAAATCAGAGAGAGGCGCAAATAGGTTACTACAAACCATTCTGCGCCCCTCAGCAGACATGAGGACTACCCGGGGGTGGGGGCCTGGGAATACCCTTGCCCTCCATTTGGAGGCTGTAAGCTTGAGCGTAGCTTCCCTGCTGATCCTGGGCATCCTGCCTCTAGGGACCCAACTCTCCTTCCCCTACATGGACAGAATGCTCCATAGTATGTATTTACAGGTGGATAGAAGAAGCCCAAGGGTACCGGTCTCATTTGCCCGGTTTGTGTTATTTCTGAGCCGTCCCAGAACAACCTATAGGCCAGATCAGGACTATCAAAATTTACTACAACGCAATCCCCCTGTATGTTTTTGGCGAGTGCCTATATAGGTCCGCCGGAACTCCGTCCGGGCCCGGGGCCTTATTTTTGGAGGTCTCAGTTATAGCTCTTTCTATCTCTGCACAGTTAAACGCAAGGGGAACACTCTCCTCACTACTTAACAAGCAGTTTGCTGTACCAGGCGCTGGATCGCCGTAAACCTCTCTAAAATGGCTAAGCCATTTATCGTTGGGGGTCACACAGTCCATTACTGTATTCTCTGTGTCAGTGAAAAATGGCTGGTTAATTATGGCCCAAAACTGTGCACTGTCCCGCAATACATCAACAGAGAGTAGTTTTTCCCATGCTGCCTTTTTTATCTCATTTTCTTGCAGCTAATTGAGTGTTTATATGCCTTCCTCAATTTGGCTATGATTGCCTTATCTCTCGGGATTATGTTTTAGTGCTCGCTTTAGTGCCTTATGGGCTCTTGAGAAATTGGCTTCAAACCAACTATGATGGTTCTTGTCTCCCTGTCTAGATTTGGTTGTCAGGTCCTTTGAGATTTGTGCACATATCTGATCAAAGGCTCCTATTATTTCTATATTAGTGGCGTTGGGGTCCTGGCATATTGTCATGTTGCCCTAATTTTAGGGAGCAATTCCTCACAAAAGTTTTCGGGCACTACTTTAGCCCATCTTAGTCTTCTCCCCTGGTCCTTGGGGCGAACGGCTGGGGCCATTTGTGTGCACTCGGGCCGGCTACCAATAGGGTCACCCCACTTCAACTCTACCAATACCGGGTTATGATCGCTATATATGGAATAAATTACTTTATAGGTCACAACTTTTGATAAAATGCCCGGAGCTAGAAAGATGTAATCAATCACTGATCCGGCCTAGGTGCCCTTATAGGTACAGACTCTATCCTTCCCCTCAGAGTCGCTATATTTGTATATGTTAAAGTTAGCCAGCAACTCTCCAAGGGCCTCTCCTGACTTTGTATGCTCAAAATGGGGGGCCACCGGGGCCATTGGGTCCTCCTGTGCACCTCCATAACAGGCATCTCTGCAGGGATGTATATTAAAATCGCCCATTAGAATGAGCTCACAATTAGTGTATTCTTCTTGACTGTAATTACGTAAGAAATTTTCCAGGGTCGCGATATGTTCATTTTCAACACCCCTATCCCATGAATTGGAAAAGTTGATCAGGATAGTTTTACACTTAGAGGGCATTGTCCATTCAACAATTAAAAGGTTTGGTGAGCCCACCACCATCCTATTTAATGTCCCTCCGAGCTTTAATGAGAAAAGGAGAATTAGTCCACCCTTTGCTCTACCTGCGGTGCCTTGAATGGCTGGAAAGGAAAAGCTTGTAAATCCATCCAGCCAAAAACTAGAAGTAGCATCCCAGGATTCCTGCAGAGCTATGATATCATGTTCCGTGATGAATTCCACCCAGGCTATGTCATCCCTTTTTCCTCTAACGCCTGCTACATTCCAGCTGATCATTTTGCATACTGCTGACCCGTAAGAATTGGGTGCCCAATGATTAGCTAGCTGTCAATCAATTTCTTCCAAATCAGAGAGAGGCGCAAATCGGTTACTACAAACCAATCTGCGCCCCTCAGCAGACATGTGGGCTACCCGGGGGTGGGGGGCCTGGGAAATACCTTGCCCTCCATTTGGAGGCTGTAAGCTTGAGCGTAGCTTCCCTGCTGATCCTGGGCATCCTGCCTCTAGGGACCCAACTCTCCTTCCCCTATGTGGACAGAATGCTCCATAGTATGTATTTACAGGTGGATAGAAGAAGCCCAAGGGTACCAGTCTCATTTGCCCGGTTTGTGTTATTTGTGAGCCATCCCAGAACAACCTATAGGCCAGATCAGGACTATCAAAATTTACTACAACGCAATCCCCCACAATGTTTTTTGGGCGCGACCCGATCCAGCCTACCCTTCTCGCCACATTTATCCTACTTGAGATATTCCTCCCCCCACTGCAGGTGTCGGTACACCAACCACTAGCCTTATTTATTAAGTTGGAGACTTATTACGTCTCCCCCTCCTTAAGTGGGGCCGCTTTGATAAATATTGCGACTAAAGGGGTGGCCTCTGATGGAAGCTCTAATTGTCTAGTGCAGCCCCTTTCCCGCATATTAGCAGCGGGATGTGATAGCGGTGTAACACCTCCTAAGGGACTCGTGCTACGGGGTGGAGTATTTAGACTGGTCGAGCCGTACGGGTAACCTGGATCCCGGGCATATCTGGGGCTACCCTCTTACTCAGGTGCTTGGGTCCTACAGATCTAAGTGCGTCCTTCTCTTTATCCTTTAAGGGTTCAACATCCACCACAGAGGAGCACTGGGAAGGGATATATTTGTTAACTATTGTGTCAATTTGGGCGCATTTCTGTAACAATCCTGCCAGGCAAGTGTTTAAAGTGTCCACTATGTCTTTAGCAAAGCCCACTAACAGCGGCTCTATGCGGGCCGCAAACAAGGCCTCCAGCTGGTCTCCGAGGTTCTCATTGGTCACAACAGTCTTGTGTACGATATCCTCTATTATTTTCCTCCTTTTTGTGTTCTTCCTAGCTCCGGAACCATTTACTCGGCAGCATGCTGGCAGGGAGGGAAGTGGAGCTTTAGCAGGTGAGCGACCAGCAATCAGTACAGGTATATGGCTGGGATTTATCACCACCACCTCAGGTTCCAATGGTATGCGGGCGCCTGGGCAGACTCGGTATCATGTGCACCGTTTAAGGGTAGCGGGGGGGCTAAACCAAGTTCCTGTTCAGCATTAGCGATTTCCTTAGTGAGAGCCCCCATAGCCGTTGACAGGTAGGAAATAATTGTCTCTGAATGTCTGGGGACCTTTGCCTTCCTTCCTCCCTCCTCAGCTGTTAATATGTTCTTTCCATGTCAAAACATCAGGGGGCAAGCCCAGCCCGGCCTCCTTCGTCCTCGGAGGACCTCAGACGGCCCACCCTTTGCCCGGGCTTAGCGCGGCGCTGCCCGCGCGCGATCCCGTGACACGGGTAGAGCAGCTGTCTTTTAGGCGCCTCTGGAAGTGGATGGCAGTAGGCGGCGTCCCAATCTAGCAAGGGATGCTGGGTACTGTAGTTCTCCGCTCTCCCCACTCGGCGACCGCGTTGACACCAGTGGCAGCGGGGGAGAACAGCGGCATCGGCGTCTGCGGTACCCCCTGGGAGTAGGTAGGTGCTGAAACAGTTTGCCCCCAAAGAGTGCTTGAAGCACCGCTCCACCGGAGGAGCAGCTGTCTTTTAGGCGCCTCCGGGCGCGGAAGTGGATGGTAGTAGGTGGCGTCCCAACCCAGCAAGGGACCCTGGGTACTGTAGTTCTCTGTTCTTCCCACTCGGCGATCGCATTAACACCAGCGGCAGTGAGGGAGAACAGCGGCGTCTGCGGGACCCCCTGGGAGTCGGTAGGTGCTGGAACAGTTTGCCCCCAAAGAGTGCTTGAAGCTTGATAAAGTAGAATCAAGTAGGTGACAAAATCATGGGTCCTATTTCCAGTGAAACTCGTCTTCTTTAGGAAAAGGAGTACAAGCTCAGTCTATTTTCTTCTTTTAACATAGTTGAAATAGATATATATCTTTTGAGATCAAAACAGCTAATATGATGGTTGTTCCTAATAGATGGTTGAGATAACATCAATTCTAATTGGTCTAAGCAATATTAGAGAAGATGGATGTTGCTTTCAAAACTAATACGTACAGCTCAATCATTTAACCCCTTGTATGCTGATGACGGAACCACTCCGTCATCAGCTGCGGTGGCGCTGTGCTGATGACGGAGCGGTTCCGTCATGGCCCGCCCGCCGCTCAGGCGAGGCGCGAATTCCGCGCCTGCGCTGAGCGTTCTATTGAGTGGGCGGGGCCATGACGGAACCGCTCCATCATAAGCACAGTGCAACCGACGCTGGTGACGGAGCGGTTCCGTCACCAGCACGTGCCCACCGCTCTTCCACCCGCCCCCTTAGCACTGCGGCCGAATAGCCGCCTTAGTGAAGAGGTTAAGAGGACACATACAATAATTCAAATCCCAGTGGGTCCACTCAGCCTTTCATGCATTTTAGGTTGATTAAATGATAAAAATATCCAGAAGTTAACCTTATCTAAAGAGGTCTAAGAATCCTTATTTTCCACACAGTGGATGATCTAGATGAAAATAAAGCGGATAGATGGTGAAGTGAAAATAAACCAGACCAGTAGGTAATATGATGAATCACATAGACAGAATATGATGAATCACATAGACAGAACCTCACAAAACAGGTAGAGGACCTATGTAAGAGATAGACCTTTTGAATTGTCCTGAGAACATCAAAAATAATTTTGAAATCTTTGAAGGGATAATGGATAAATATCAAATAGAACTCCAAGAAAGGAAGAAACCAAAATTTACTAGAGATGAAAGGGACCATGCTTCAGGTTGTGTTTTTACTTGTGCAAGAACATTTCACACAATGATGAAGAAAGAGCTAGCACCAACTAGTTGGCCCCTAGGTGATGATAATTGCTGTCTCAGTAGTGTATTGAGCATAGCAATCAGTGGCAGTGAAACAGAAAGTGATAATTCATCGACATCACTCTCTAAGGGCAATAAAGCAACATCATCCTCTTTTTTAAGGGAGATGAAAAAGGACCAGTATGCTGCAGATGAAGCTTCCAGTGAAAAATATAGAGGGCCGAAAATGTGGAAGAGAGGTAGAGGACCCAAAGGAGGGAGTTTGAGATCAAACCTTAGAAGAGACAAATCCAGATGGGGTCGGGTTAAGATCTCAGAGAAACAGGGAAAGGACAAAATAGTGAATTTAGTGAATACTTTGTCATATAGATGTCTGACATATCATGAACTAACAGTATTGAACAAGGGGTTAAGCTTGCACCGAAGCATAAACCCAACGACTTGACTTCAAAAGCTAATCTTTTGAGATTTACACTTAAAGTTAAACAAAAATATGTTTTGCTAATAAACCGCATGTAATGAAATATTTGTGTATATGTAAAGATGTCAGCATGTCTATACAACAATTGTCAGATATCCATGTTATGTTAAGCTTGAAGACATTGATTGTGATATTGAGGATAGTGTTCCTGATTTGGAAATTGATACAGAATGTACTTTGAGCAGTGGGTTAAAGGATAAATCCAAATGTATGCCTGTGTTACAAAATGACATCTTAATTGATGTGCTTCAGAATTTTAGTTTTGCAAGATATTGAAAAGAATAAGTCTTGCAATGTTCGCGATATTTTGAATAAAAATGAAAGACAAGCACTTAATGAGTTGCAATCTGATAAATCAATAATTGAGAAACAAGCTGATAAAGGGGGCAACATCGTGGAAAGAAATGAACGTCTGTGACTATCATACTGAAGCTCTAAAACAATTGAAGGATGCTTCCGATTATAAGAGAGTGGATATACACATCTTGGGGGCCTCAGTTCTGTAACACAGAAGCAAACTCAAAGAGTATAAGGACCAAGAACTACTAGACACAGATGAATACATGCATCATGACATCTCTTATCATATTACTCCAATCTTCTACTTTTTCCCTAAAATTCACAACGGAGGAAGGATACCCCTTAGACCAATTATATCTGGTATCGTTATTGAAAAAGCTTTATTCGAGTTATGCACTCATAAAAGCACAGACATATAAATTCATACATTTTTTTAAAACTTCAAACATTCTGTTACAAAAATTTGTAATTGGAAATACATAATATATTAGCATTAAAATTGTTACCAATTAAGATAAAATAAGCTTTTTCATAATATTCGAAAACTAGATGCATGTTGAGGTATAGAAACCTCCGCGTTACGGACCATTCCCAAAGTTTAAATAAAAACTCATACCTTACATATTAGCCGCATTTTGTAGTTAAAATTCATATATATCTCCCAGTAGATGTCTGCAGGGGTAAGTCAAGCAAAGGAAAATGTAGAATTCAAAACACATTAAGGGATAGAGCCCTCCTCCTTATGGACCATGCCCACCCCAAATATTTTGCTGTTCCAACTACGATGGACATTTCAGTGGAGGAACAAATAATTCTCAACCCCTCAACACCGCTTCGGACACCAAGATTCCTACATACTGGAGCCAACCAAGATTTTCTTGGATTTACATAGGCCTCGCATAAAAAAAGAAAATGTGCAATGCTTTCATTGGGGGCCCCACATGACGGGCAGCACAAACCACTACTAGTTCTCCAACTGGACGTCAAACACCTCAGGGGGAGAGAACCTGCCCTTAACTGGAAAAATAATTTCCTGTCTAATGGGACAGTTATACTGTCCCAATACTTTTCTAGGGATGGTCTTTGTTTAATTTCCATAAATCTACCCCCCATGGATTCCGAGGTTACGCTCCTCCAAAGTTTCTGATCGATGTGGTCCCAATATATTTCTTTGATACTGGATTTACTAGGGAATACTTCCCCGAGGGGGTTTTCCCATAGTTTGGAGAGCCCAAGCTCAGCAAGGACGTCCCTTAGCATTTTTAGCCATTTAATTTTACGAAAAACATCTGATTTGGCTAGTGCTAGGAACCCCTCAGCGTAGTGTCTTATTTCCATGGTTGTCCATAGCCGTCTCCAATAGAGGATAGGCCTCAGTCGGGCACGGTCACTAAGCGATCTTCTGCCTAGATCAAAGCCAAGCGGTATTAATGGGGTACTTTGGGGAAGACTAGTTATCCCTCTCGCAAACCTGTTCTCAGATCTTTGAAGGGTGGTAAGACTCTCAAAGCCCCAGACTTCAGCCCCATAAAGGGTTGCGCCCAAGGCTTTTGCGTCATAAACCATGAGAACAGGTTTTATAGGCCTGGTTTTGGATTTTACTTGCTCGACCCTGAGGGCTCCTGAAATTTGCTGGTGTTTCAACACCGCCTTCTCTATGTGTCTTGACCAACCAAGTTTACTTGATATCTCCACCCCGAGGTATGTAAAAACATCTACTAACTCTAATTTGATATTGTTCAAAAATACCTTGGGTTGAGATTGGCGCTTTTGCCCAAAGGCCATCAGCTTGGTTTTATTTACATTAACATCTAGACCCCGTTCTTTGCAGAATGCGTCAAATATGTTCAGGGCTCGCTGGAGACCCGACGGGGTCTTGGACACAATCAAGGTGTCGTCGGCGAACATCAGAATTGGGACTCTGATGCCCGCTAACGAAGGTGCGTCAACCATTGCGTCCAATATCCTATCTACAATGCCATTAATGAACAGGGAGAACAGCAGGGGTGCCATTGCACATCCCTGCCTTACCCCCCGCTCAACTGGAAAGTTAGTAGTGGATTCCCCATTCCTCCCCCACTGAACCTTGGCATAGTTGCTTTCGTGAAGACGCATTATCAACGTGAGCAAGTCAAGTGGGACCCCTATTTTGGACAGAACCTCCCACAGCGTGCGCCTGGGCACCAGGTCGAAGGCAGCCCTTAGATCTACAAATGCTACATAAAGGCTGCCTTTACCCAGGAGTACAGTCCCCCACCGTAGCATGGTGAAGCGAAAAATGTGATCGACCGTACTGGTTGCACGTCTGAATCCTGCCTGAAAGGGGGATAAGGCATTGTTGTCATCTACCCAGGCCATAAGTTTGTCGACCAGCATCTTCCCCACTACTTTTTGCATAGTAGCCAGCAAACTTATTGGTCTATAGTTTGCCGGGAGTGACCGGTCGCCTTTCTTAAAAATCGGTATTATTATTGCCCCCTTCCATATATTGGGGATTTTTGCCCCTTTGGCCAAGCCGTTTCCCAACAAGGTCGCATATTTTGCCCACTGGACCTTGTCGTGTTTAAAAATGTCTGAAGGGATTCCGTCTAGCCCGGGGGCTTTTCCCCCCTGCAGAGTTGAAATTACAAGTTCCGCATCCTTATTTAGGAATAGATCACCCTTGCAAAAAACCATAGGGGTTGATTCTGTGGCCACTATATCCCTACACTCAGCATACTGGGGTTTAAAATACTCGACCCACAATGTCTCATCGACATTGTTGTCGGGATTATTGGGGGCGCCCCCTCTTCCCCATTTCACAATTTTCCAGAAAGTTCTGGAATCCTTTTGCCCTGAAGCCTCAAGTAGCTCCTCCCAGTACTCCTCATCCCACCGCTTCTTAGCCTTTCGAATACTGTCATTATAATGTTTCCTGGTGGCTCTAATCGAGGCCTTGTCCCTGCTTTTGAGTGCTCTGCCCAGCTCCAGTCTAGCTACCCTACACTGTTTGTTGAACCAGGTTGCCAATGTGATTGGTACTTTTCTATTAGTCTTCAGTGGCTTAATAAAGTGCGGTTTTATCAAAGAGAAGAATGTGTCATGTATATCAGTTATTTGGACAGAGCCTGGTAATACAGGATCTACTTTTTCCATGGCGGCAATAGCATTGCCTACCTCCAAATTAATAGACTCCAAGGTGGCCAAATTGGCCAGGACATATGGCCATTTCACCCTTCTTGAGTCATTGGCCATAACAGATATGCTCCCACTACCTGACACTGGGTTTGCCCGTGCGGCCCTCCACCATGAGTGGGAGACACAGAGGGGGTTATGATCACTTTCTACTCTCCCCACAATTTCCATGTCACCCACGCCACACCATAACTCAAGACTACAGATGACATAGTCGATCCTGCTTTTGTTATGTCCATTGTCGAATGTACAATTACCACATTGGTCGCTTTTTGTCCTGCCATTGAGGGCCCTCAGACCATACTCCAAACATAACGCATTCAATGACAAGATATCTTTTGTCCACCGCTTCACAGGTAGGAGGTTTAGGTTTGGGATGCCCCAAAGGGCATCTTCCTCTAGTCCTATTGGGTATGCAGTGTTTTCTAGAGGCTCGAATGTCCTATTCAAGTCACCAGCCAAAATTACTCTGTTTCCAAGTGACTGGGATTCAAGGGAGGCGGATAGAACTTCTAAGGTAGCAGAATTCCCAAGACTCTTGCCCCTTGCATATATATTATAAATGTCTATCATGCCACCCTTACCTACGGATAATCTCAATAATTGTATATCCTTGCAACCTAGATCAATCATTTTTGCTTTTACATTTGAATTTTGCTTAATCCAGACTGCGAGGCCTCCCATAGGTCTACCCCTGGGGCCTCTCGTTGCTGGGATACAAAAATTTAAGTAACCCGGGAAATAAATTGGGTCACAAGCCCACGTCTCTTGGAATAGGCACATTTCAAACCCACTTACAAAATCAATCCAATGCTGTGACAACAATCTAGCCCCCAGCCCCGCTATATTCCATGACAGAAGTCTCTCCAGGGTATTTTCTATACAAATCCCCTTTTCGTTAGGTGCCGTGGGCGGCAAATCAACCTGCTTCCCGCAGTCACAATCCTCGCTTAAAACAATATTTATACAATTTGCATCTGTACCCTCCTTGGTGCAAATGGTAGTTGGGAGGGCTGGTTCACCCACACACCCCTCCGAACATGCAATAATGCCCCCATCCCTCACATTCGCCACTTCGAATTTTTGGCTCGTTTCATCATCATAGGGTATCAATATTACATCAGGGTTACTTCCCCCAACCATTTCTTCTTCCAAACGTAATTGTTCAACTGGTCTCTGTCAACATCCCCACCCCGTCTGCCCCTGCCCATTATAGGGGTTGAATGCCTGTATGTAACAATTATTTGATCTAGATATGGGAGCAGCAGGGGGGCCAGCCTCTACCCAAGTACAGGGACTGGGTCTCGGTTGCTCCCTACAGCCCCCTGGATAGATCACCGGTCTGGGATAAAAGAAAGTGAGGTCCACAACCCCAATCCCACCAATACTTATGTTCCAACCCGGTCCCGTAATCAGCCCCACAACCCTTGGATCCTGAAAGTTAATTATAATACACTCACCCCCCTGTTTTTTTAAGGTATTCCCTATCCAATTGACCCTTCTGGCCCCAATTATCAGGCCATCCACGCCCCCTGGCAGTGGTCTATTGACAGAAAGCCAATGCATGGCCTTGTTTTTTAGCATGTCATAAGTTTCTCTTTGGCCCTCCGTTAGGGGTGGGACGTTAGTAAGTATGGCCACATATGGGTAGGAGTCCGGGGTGAGCTGTACTGGCGGGATCCTAGTGGGCAGTTTAGTTATTTGGGTCTTTATTTGTGCTTGTTCTAAAGGAACACGGCTCTGTGTAAGGATGTTTTCCACTGTCACACAAGTATTAGTCCCATTCCCGATACGATGGGCATTGTTCCCGATACCATTACTAGAATGGATTTTATCATTTCCTGACCGTTGGGCCATAGTTTTTCCCGGACCGGTCGGCAAAAGTGTGGCATTTTTGCTAATAGTGGTAGGTGGATTTTTTACACTATCCTTACTACCCTTGTTGGTGATGTTATTGGGCTTAGTTTTCCCGCTATTACTAATGGTTTTAGTGGACATTGGATCAGATACATTCTTACTATTCCCCCCATTATTATCCTGTGCAGGAATACCACTTACAGGCGGGGATTGTAGGTCTGGTATCAGTTCACATACAGAAAATGTTTCTTAATTTTTGGACAAAATAGTTTGCCCTCCCATCTGAGATTAGAACCATTGGAGGCTCTTTTTCAGAAGCATCTAAAAACTTTGCTACTCAGAAAGTGCCATGCCCACTAAACAATTAAGGGAATTCTACTTCCACTTATGGTGATTGAATTCTAGCATGGGGACATTTCGGATTGGAGTGACTAAGCGCTTTACAAATTGATAACATACCATATACATAGCCCCTTTTGTCAGTTTGCTCCCCTCTTACATTAGGGACTCACAGGATTTTTTTAAACAAATCTCAGACATAATATGGGACTATGGATATCTTTTAGTAACAATGAATGTCAATAGTCTCTATACAAACAAAACTCATGAATTAGGCTTGGAGGCCCTGAGATCTTTTCTATTTACCAAGTCAGCTAGTTTTTATTCTTACTCTCGCATGGTTTTAGATCTTGCAGGATTTGTGCTAAGCAATAATTTTTTACACTACCAGGAGACCCTCTACCAGCAATTGAAGGGGACTTCAATGGGTTGCAGGTTTGCTCCCTCTTATGCAAACCTGTTCACAGGCTTGTATGAGAGGGAGCACACCTGGAGTGGAACATTTGAAAGCACAGATATAGTAATTTATTGGGGCCGTTACATCGACGACGTGTTTCTAATCTAGCATGGATCTGAATTGGAGCTAAAACTTATCATGAGTATCTTAATATCAACCAAATCAATGTAACACGTAGCCTAGATTATAGCAAATACATGATATGTTTCCTAGCTATGGATCTATATATCAAAGAAGAAAGATTAGTGTCTAGACTTTTTAGGAAGCCAACCTCAACTAACTCTATCTTGCATGCAGATCCGTGTCTTTCTAAGAAACAAATACAAAATATTCCATTTGGTGAAAACTTGCGTGCAAAAAGAAATTGCACCTTACAATCGGATAATGAAATTCAAGAAAAGGATATTACCGATAGATTTTTGCAAAGTGTTTATCGCAATATGGATGTACATAGAGCAAGAATAAGAGCTAGTACAGTGCCTAGGGTTGAACTGTTCAAACCTAGTACTAGGAGAAAAAAGAATATGGATATTGCCTGCAATGATGTGAGATTTATTACAGTATACAGTAAAGGTAATAAAGACATTTACAACCGTTTATTTAAACATTAGAGTATCTTACAATGTGATAATGACTTACAAAAGGTATTACATTTGAAACCTCTCATTACATCCAGAAAGGCAACAACTCTGAGGAATCTCTTAAGTCCTAGTGATACTGGTAAAATCATACTATGTATTCAAAAACCTATTAGCTCTTCTTGGATAAAAGATATACCTGTTGGATGCTTTAACTGTTCATAGTGTATACGTTGTAAATATGTTATTATCAACTCAACTACCTTTCTGATTGATTTTTGGGGGAATGAGCAATATAGAATCAATGCATTCATTAATTGTAATACAACACACTGTATCTATATAATGACTGTATTTGCATAAAACAATATGTTGGCTCTACAGCTCACAAACTGAAGGGAGGATGGAAAGAATATATTAGGGCAATTATAAATAGGGACCCCAAGTACCCGATGAAAGAACACTTTAATCAAGAACATACACTAAATGATCTACAAGGAATCAGATTTATAGGTGCAGAGTTAGTTAAACCAAACAGAAGAGGAGAAGACAGAAATAAACAACTTAGAATGATAGAGACCTTTTGGATTAACAAACTTAATACAGTGAATGTGGGTTTCAATACTGACCGATAACTATACACTTTACTTTAAGGGTTAGTGACTGACCTTTGTAGATGGTTGCTATAAAGCCAATTCTAACAGATTATTGAAGTACAGGGGACGAGGGGTCTTTGCAAGCTACCACATATGGCTCAACTGACAGAGTAGAACCAAGTAGCTGACAAAATCATGGGTTTCATTTCCAGTGAAACTCGTTTACTTTAAGAAACGGAATACAAGCTCAGTCTATTTTCTTCTTTAAAATATTAATTAGGTATATATATTTTGAGCTCAAACACCTAATTTGGTGGTTGACCTTAATAGATGGTTGAGATAACATACATTCTAATTGGTCTAAGTAGTATTAGAGAAGATGGATGTGCTTTCTAAACTAATATGTACAGTTCAATAGTTAGAGGGGACACATGCAATAAACACACATATGGACTTGAATCCCAGTGAATCTGTCTTATATGCATGCAAATAGAATATCAGCTTACACTCATTATTATTTTTTTTATTTTTCTCTCCCTCTATATATGTGTAAGGTACATGTTCCCTAGGCTTATTCTATATTTGTGTGTCACTAAGGCTTCTTGCTGTGTTACTAATCCTTAAATATAGCAAGGACATTTTAGCTCCACTTTTAACTGCGTAATTGCATAAATCACAACTTAGTATGGTGTGTAGGGTTGAGTGTTGATATGGCATAATTGCGGGAGTTTGAGTCTTTAAACAATGTGATATTTTTCCATTTATTTGATTGCCATTATATTTGATATATTTACTGGTAGATGTAAGATGATGATAAAAAAATGGACAGAATATATTTAAGAATTATTTAAGAAAATCTTTTATTAAATATAGTGATCATAGAAACTGAACACATTCTGCGTTCTAAAGCAGTTAGAAGCTTTGAAGACAAACATACGAGAACCAATGGACATTGTGGGTTTTGAATTGTAAAAGCAATTAGAAGATTTAGGAATAGAGAGGGACTTCTCAGTGCTTGAAAAAATGGGTGTTTAAACAACAGGATATCTGGCATCCCACGTAAAAAAAGGCCATGGCAAATGGCCCAAAAAGGTAAGCGTCGGAAAAGGGTTATATTACGAGACAAGTGGATTGATTTAAGCAGGATACTTAGTCTGAATGATTTGAGATTGTGGGATACGTAATGACTGTATTGTGGATATAGTGACGGTTTTGTCCCCATTATGTATTTTCTTGTCTTTTGCATTTTTTCGTCTTTTTGGAATTTTCTTGCAGGTTTTTTTGGGACTAAACAATGGAATCTGCATAACCTATCAATACATGCTCTGTCAACTGTTCAATCTAAGAGTCGAGAGGTGGTTGCTGGCGCTATGTCAAATGTTTTTTGTGATGGTATTATTTCTAACTTGTATTATACCATGTCTACCATGTGATCATTGGTCACTTAATCTTATGATTGTCTATTTAGACAGAGGGAGAGGCTTTTGTGGTTGAACATTTCTATATTAGTTTTTCATACTGTATTTTCTAGAAACTTTAGTCAGTAACTGTGACCGGGCTGTAAAACAAATTATTGATAGTTGTTATAAAGGGTTAACGAATGTGCTGTGTAAACAGGCAGAAGCATTTGATGTCTTTACTGGAAAACTAGCTGTGCTATGGAACAGATATGTGTTAAAGTAATAAATATTTTTCTGTAGATACTAAATGACATTGCACCTTATTTGGTCATGATCACTGAAAGGAATGAACACTTGAAGTATTTGCTTAATGCACAATTTTATAAGGTATATTTTAATATTTATTTATACTTAGAAACAAACTAATGCTCATTTAAATAATATTAAGCAAAGTGTGACTCCATACCTTTTCCTGAATTAAAAATAAAAAATAAAAAACATTTTTCATCTAAAATACTCTCTTAAAACTGTCTAGAACAGGACATAATGGTCAAAATTATGGACTCAGATTTAATGTATAATATTACAGGGACACTTTGGTGTTGCTTATAGTTCTTCAAGTAAAGCAATAAACAAAAAGAAAAAGTTGTGTTAGTAGCTTGTATTGCAATATATGTTTTCCAGAATATGACATATGGGTCAACAACATGGAGGCAGAATGGGTGCATAAAATGTTAGGCACGTGTTAGTGTTGTTTACAACTCTCCAGGTCATGGAATGTATATGAGTAAACATCCAGTTGTTGCTTTTTTAGCAATCTGTTGCTATACTTCATTCTGTCAAAGGCAGTAGTGTAACCAATTGCAACCATAGTAGATCGTATAATGATTATAATGAGTATAGTAATGTATGTAGCTTTGATAATATCAAGCATTGCAAAATAATAAAAATGTGTTGTATCTAAACTGGTTGAGAGGAGTAATATCAATGTAATGTATTATTTGGAACATAATATGTTGAGAAGTTTGGAATTTTCCCTTAACATTTTTGGGGAAAAAAGTTCTGAACTTTATTCTCCTATTTTTCATATTTTTTATACTGTGGAGAGATGGTACATATATGTATAATTTTGTATGTTTATATTTTGGTTAGTTGAAGAAAATTGTATCATGTTTTTGGTTACAATTTTTTTCAATAGTTTTTTTAGTGTGTTGATATTAAGAGAATATCATTTCTGCTTTCATAACATAGCCCTGAAGAAGCAAGAAACTCGCAAAACATTTGTTGGCTGGTGGTGGAATTTATGCATTTAAATGGAGAACTTTAAATGACATCTAAAGTGAAGAAGCTTTTGAAAATACGGACTTTATATGGACTTCTACAGTGCTATGTGTGTTTTTCTCAGAACATGAATTAAAGTGGACTATATATATATGTGTGTGTGTGTATGTATAGAGTGTATAGGCATTTTATGGTTTGATACCTCTGACACTTTTTGACTAATTTTCACAAAGCTTTCCTGTCACCTGGACTCAGACTTGTGATCTTTTTCCCTGCTGCACTGATGTGGGCAGGGAAACAAAACAACTTATTTCTGCTGCCTGGAGTGAGAAGCATAAATAGTTGCTCTCTCTGTGCGGGAGCAATGCTAGCTCCACCACAACCCGAACATTTGTTTGGTGGGTGCCTCTAGAGGGTACCAGAACATCCACCTATGCAGGTTCTGGGGGATGGTGCCCTCGAGGTCCAAAAAGGATTGGAGAGGGGGGCCACCTAACAGTAATGTTACTTTAACCTTTGGATTTTTCATTGAATATATATATATCTGTGTTTACATATATATATATATATATATATATATATATATATATATATATATATATATATATATATATATATATATATATATTCACAGAAAAAACCATAGGTTATAGTGGATATATAGTTAGGAATTTGCATTTAGAAAACCTTGAAAATTCAATGAAAAAACCATTGGTTTTAGGCCATATATAGTTAGGAATTAGCATTTACAAAACCTTATTTTACTCGCATAAAACCATTGAAATTCCATATATAGTTAGAAGCGCTAACTATATATCGCGCACCCGCAATCCACTGCTGATGATGTCACATATTACATCATTCATGACATGGTCAGTGACATCACTGATGACATCACTGATGACATCTCAAATGACATCACTGATGACATCACTGATCACAACATCCAGTGATTGTATGTGTCTGTAAAGTTTAAATATGTTTCACATATTGAAGAATGAGTGGATGTATAAGTGTCTGGATGAAGAATTTAGTAGGTGCATGACTGACTGTATGAGTGAGTGATTAAATGTGTCTCACTGAGTGCATGGGTTAGTGACTAAACTGTCTTAATTTGTGCATCAGTATGTTTGTTGTTGTGTAAGCTGCTGCATGTGTTGATCAGTAGCTATAAGAGTGGCCATATGGGTTATTGATTGGTTGCCCAAGTATTTGAATGGGAGGCTGAGTGTGTGTGTGGGTGGCTGGGAGGTGCGTGACTCTGTGCATAGATGTGTAAGCAGTTGATTCACTAGGAGTATGAGTTCAAGAGTGCATGTGGAAACAGCTATATGGGCGGTTGACTATGCATGGGTGTGTTGGTGAGTGAATGGATTTCTCATTGCTACATGTGCAAGTAAGTACGTATGTAAAACACAATACATGTGAGAGTTGAGATATATAAATAACTGACCATAAGAGCCAGTGAATGTGTGAGTGGCTGTATCGATCACTGTGAGCTTGTATCAGGGATTATATAAGAGAATAAATATGTGTTATTATATGTTTGAATAAGTAAGATGTGTATAACTTTATAGTTGAGGAAATGGAGGTGTGATTGATTCTTTGCATGACTGACTAGGTGTGTGAGTAACTCCATGGATGAGTGACAGTCTGTGAGTGTCTGTTTATACTGAGTGTATGTAAGGTTATATTAGAGTCTGAAGAGGTTCATTGTATTATCACATAAGTGATGTGATCAGTGATGACAAATGAGATGTCATCAGTGATGTCATTTGAGTTGTCATCAGTGATGTCATCAGTGATGTCATTTGAGATGTCATCAGTGATGTCATTTGAGTTGTCATCAGTGATGTCATTTGAGATGTCATCAGTGATGTCATCAGTGATGTCACTGACCATGTCATGAATGATGTAATATGTGACATCATCAGCAGTGGATTGCGGGTGCGCGATATATAGTTAGCGCTTCTAACTATATATGGAATTTCAATGGTTTTATGCGAGTAAAATAAGGTTTTGTAAATGCTAATTCCTAACTATATATGGCCTAAAACCAATGGTTTTTTCATTGAATTTTCAAGGTTTTCTAAATGCAAATTCCTAACTATATATCCACTATAACCTATGGTTTTTTCTGTGAATTTCATTGGTTTTTTAATAGCAAATATGAAAAGCTTTAAAATGTCAAGTACGTGATAGATAAAAACATTTTCGTATTTATGCACGCTGATGTGCTTTGAACGCTGCACCCCCCCCCCCCTCCCCTCTTTTGTCTTAGTAGTACTCTCTCTTTGCAGATACTGAAGGGTAGTTAACGCAGGCCTTTACCACCGTTGTAATCCGTCGTGCCTCCTTGTCTCTCCATTTGATTGATTGTTGTCCAAGCATTTACTGTTTTAGAATTGGTTCTCTTTGGATCATTCTCTATTTACAAACAAGCACAAAGTCGCAATACTCTGTTTAGTCTTTGCAGATAGTGAAAAATCGTGTAAAAAAATAAAAGTAATCGAGCAAAATCAGTAGGCCACTAATTGGATCTCTTTTTGACCTCGCTAAAATAGAAATATTAGGAACAACCCTTCATGAGAAATACGAAAATAGTGAGATGAACTAAGCTCCACACCATGAGGGCTGCAAGACAGCTCGGCTCCATCACCCATCCCGCACAAAATAACGACAAACCCTATGCAAATATTAAAAATATAGACAACACACCAGCAAAGAAACAGGGTAAAACATTTTATTAAAAAACTATTTACATAACGTTGGTTTATAAGATGATGTCAGTAGTGGACCGATGTGTGAATAGATCGAAAACAGCACAAGGCTCCAAGATCCGGATGGCAAGCTCCTGGATTTTGGGTGCCATAGTTTAGAGTTCTGAATTTCAGCCTTTTTCAATGCCTGTGCTTTGTTGAATCAAAATGGCGGCTTGACACAAAGCTGACTCAAGCGTTGCTACTGATGCTATGCAGACCAAAACTGGTTTTCAGTTTGTACATTTTTCTAGATTTTTCAATCCAAGTTTGGTTGACTTTGTAGAACGATGGCTTCAGATTTTCAACATACGGTGTGGTGGCGCTGACTGGGAGGGGGCGCTTCGCTCCTGCCCCCTCCCCAAGTAAGATTTTCATACGTGAAAGTACGTTAATGGTTTTGGTCCCTGAGATGCTTCGATGTCACTACCATTCTCAAATAGCATAAGTTCTGGATGTTGGGTGCCATAGTTAAGAGTTCTGAGCAGTGCTTGTAACACTGTCTGAAGCTTATTTCCACCTACTGCAGCTTCACTATTCTCAAAGTAAGTGAGTGTCGTTTGTGGACCTGACTGCATTAGAAAACAATGTGATATGTTACCTTCCTAAACAGCTTGACGGAGGCCCCTGAGGGGCGGTGTGATGGCCATGGACTCGGAGAAGACGCTTGGCTCCGACACCCTCCCCAAATCTTATAGCACTGGTGTAGCCTGAGATCGCCCCCGACATAGGCGGCCGGCTCCCGGGGTCCGGCGGAACTTTTTGCCTTTTGATGACTCTTCAATTCTGGACCTTGTCCCACAATCCGTTTGACCTGAAGACAAGCTGTAGTGGGGCGCCCCTTTATCGTTTTAGTTGCCATTCCGCCCGCTTTTGCTACACTGTGCCTCTTCCGCCATTCAGCTGTTTACCGCCCGCTCTTGCGACTACAGCGTCTCGCTCACCATGTAGTTGAGATGCGCCCGCTCTTGCGCTGCAGCGATAGGCGGCTGCCACAGGACTCTCAAAATGGCGGCCGGCTCTTCGGTTTTGGGCCTGGTCCACTAAAATGGCCCTGGGACACCTTGGAACTCGGACGCTTGTCTGCTAGGGCTTGGGTCCCATTCTCGAAAAGCGTCCCCTCAGCCGTGAAGATTCTACAAAAGTCTTGGGGGCCTCCGACTCCCGCAGGCTTCTGGTGGGGAGCGGCTGCCATGATTGCTCGTGGAATGGCCACGACGGAGCTACGAGATGGTAGTGGTCTCATGCTGACGCCAGCTTTAGTCTGAAACATCCAGAAACACTATAGACTACCAATTCGATCAGTTCCGGTAGCGCCCCAACATGACCCGGAAGAGAAGAACTTGCCCTCCCCTCTTTGACTGATGGTTCTTGTTGCCTGTCCCCTCTGTTGTCATTTAACAGAACTTTTTGGACTGCTGAAAGGGGTTGTGTTCTGAACGCTGGTTGGTGGAGACATTTAGACTATATTCTTGACCTACGTTGTCGCGTAATGCGTTTTATGACACGCCGCGTTAGCGCACCCGGAAGTGATCCGAGGCGCGGCGCGCAGCGCGTAACGTAAGCATAACAGGTCATGTGACTTGTTAATAAAACTTTTCATTGGTTCATTTTACTTTTGTTAATTTAATGATGAAAAGCTTGGTCATATGACCTAAAAATTACGCTTTTTATTATTTTCGAACAATATTTTTTTTTCAAACATATGTTATAATATTCCAGGCTAATGTACTTTCCCGGAAAATTTACAACTGTCTTGCAAGTAAAATATATTCCTTTTTCGAGAAAAAGGGCGTTTCTTCCTTCCATGACGGAGCCGTTGAGTAAAAGAGATTCGGCCTGCTGTCTTAGTCGCCGATACGCCTGATTATCAGATTCTTATCGATCACTTTATGTTGCAGACATGAAAAACACAACTGCCCTTGACCATTTATCTTTACTGCGTTCCTACATATTATACATTTTATCCGTCATGTAATTGGACTGCTTTATTTCACTTGCCTTTTACTGATTCGAAAACAGTCACTAAAAGTAAAAACTTTACAAATGTAAATACTACTACCGTGTTTTGTTTTAAAAACCTTTATTGTGAAAATGTCAGTATACAAATACGGGCCTATAACCACGTGGGCCGGCCACGGAGCAAACTGAAATCGTATATGATGAGGAGACATTTACATTGTAGAAGAACGTAACGAGCGGGCCATTAGGTGACAAGAACAAAGGTGTCTAACAGTTGCGGAATCGGTGGACGTACATTTTGTAATTAAAATACGACAGGGCCACTTACAATAACATTTTCTAGATATACATTTGCGGGCAAGGAGTTACGAGTCCCATTTATACCGGCGCCATTTTGGGCGAGGCCGGGCAGGTCCAAGATATAGTCAAAATGTCTCCACCAACCATCGGCCAGACCAGAACCCCTTTCGGCCCTTTATGCTACAAGATGGTGTCTTCCATTCAGAAAATATTGGTGGCAGCATTTTGAAAGGAAACAGAAACAGCCGTTCTCCTAGTGAGTTTCACATTGTTACATTTAGGAAGAATATTGAAGAGTAGTATGTGGAAAATCTGAAGCCATTTTTCTACAAACTCTCAATCAGACTTGGATGGAAAAAAAAAACCTGAAGAATGTACAAACTGAAAACCAATTTTTGTCTGTATAGCACCAACAGTAACGCTTGAGTCAGCTTTGTGTCAAGCCGCCATTTTCATTCAATCAATAGCGTCCCCCTGCACACATTCAGGGACCTGGTCGTGTCTTCAGATGAAACGCATTGTAGGAAAAAAAGCAGAAAGGAAAAGGAAAAAAGTTCCGCCGGACCTAGTGAAGCTGCAGCAGGTGCAAATAAGCTTAAGACAGTCTTACAAGCACTGCTCAGAACTCTCAACTGAGGCACTCAACATCCAGGACTTGCCATTCGGATCTTGGTGCCTTGTGCCGGTTCCGACCTATTCACACATCGGTCCACTACTGACATCACCTCATAAGCCAACGGGGCACCCCACGCCGACTTTCGGCGCAGCATTGTAGGATGGCCACACCAGTGCGGCAACTTGCTGGACACAACATCGGGGCCATCCAGATCTCGGCGCGTTCGACTCACTGTACCGCAACAGTGACCGCAATTCAGCTGGACACGCCGTCTTTCGGCGCAGCATTGTAGGATGGCCACACCAGTGCGGCAATTTGCTGGACACCACCTCGGTGCCATCCGGATCTCGGCGCGTTCGAGTCACTGTACCGCAACAGTGACCGCAATTCAGCTGGACACGCCGTCTTTCGGCGCAGCATTGTAGGATGGCCACACCAGTGCGGCAATTTGCTGGACACCACCTCGGTGCCATCCGGATCTCGGCGCGTTCGAGTCACTGTACCGCAACAGTGACCGCAACTCAGCTGGACACGCCGTCTTTCGGCGCAGCATTGTAGGATGGCCACACCAGTGCGGCAATTTGCTGGACACCACCTCGGTACCATCCGGATCTCGGCCCGTTGTGCTGCCTTCGGCCTATTCGCACATCGGTCCGCTACTGACGCCGCCTCACGTGCCAACGGATTTTCTACGCTTTTTGTAGCCCTATGCCGCATAACAGGTCATGTGACTTGTTTATAAAACTTTTCATTGGTTCATTTTACTTTTGGTTTCCTAAAGATGGAAGGCTTGGTCATATGACCTAAAAATAACACTTTTCATTGGTTTAGAACATTTTTTTTTCCCAAACGATGAAAGCCCCACCTTGTTTCTGGATCATTCAGACTGAAGCTGGCGTCAGCATGAGAGCACCACCATCTCGTGGCTCCGTCGTGGTCATTCCGCGAGCAATCATGGCAGCCGCTCCCCACCGGAAGCCTGCGGGAGTCGGGGGCCCCCAAGACTTTTATGCAATCTTCACGGCTGAGGGGACGCTTTTCGAGAATGGAGCCCAAGCCCTAGCAGGCAAGCGTCCGAGTTCCAAAGTGTCCCAGGACCATTTCAGTGGACCAGGCCTAAAACCGAGGAGCTGTCCGCCATTTTAAGAGCCATGTGGCAGCCGCCTATCGCTGCACTGCAAGAGTGGGAGCAACTCAACAACATGGTGAGCGAGACGCTGTGACCGCAAGAGCGAGCGCAACTCAGCTAGATGGCCGCCACCTGGGGAGGCCCGTTCACGCCGGCTCCCCCACGCCCCCCCCCGGGCCGCCGCACGCCAATTTTCGGAGCAGCATTGTAGGATACCAAAACCAGTGCGGCAGTTTACTGGACATCACCTGGGTGCCTGTCGTACATGTTGTGTCAGCCATGTGACACTGGACACAGACCGCTACTGACGAGGCCTCCCCCCGCACCACCCGGGACGCCCCACGCTGTTTTTCTGTGCTGCATTGTAGGATCCCTAAACCAGTGCGGCACCCAGGCGACATCACCTGGGTGCCGTCCAGAACTCTGCACGTTGTGCTGCCTTGGGACTATTCGCACAACAGACCGCTACTGACGAGGCCTCCCCCCGCCCCACCCGGGACGCCCCACGCCAATTTTCGGAGCAGCATTGTAGGATCCCTAAACCAGTGCGGCACCCAGGCGACATCACCTGGGTGCCGTCCAGAACTCTGCACGTTGTGCTGCCTTGGGACTATTCGCACAAAAGACAGCTTCTAACCATTGTTGCTTTTTGTGTTGAGAAATGTTTAAATGTTTTTAGTTTTTGTTCCGTTCGTTAAAGTTAGTAGTTAATAAAGTTTTATAACCTTACTTTGTTGGAGTGTTATCTATTTTTTTAAAAACGGGTGAATGGGGCCTTGAATCGGGTTATTGTCATGTGTGGGCTTTGGAAGTGTGCTGCTGCAGGATCGGACATTTCAAACTCAAATGCACGTTCTTTTTCTTACCTTTCCGAAGCATGGAGCGCAATAGCAGGCAGAGAAAGGGTGATGCACGTGTTGAACACTACCTGACCTGGCAAGTTGCTGGCAGTGCCCCCCCGCCCGCTCCTGAAAGAGGGCACACACACACCGCCGCCCGAGTACTTCACAAATCTTTAAAAGAACATGCGCTTGTTCATGAGGCTTAAATGGTTTATCACCTCTTCTAGAACCCCTGCATCGACCCTCTGACGTTTCATGGAAAAATTACCATGTAACACAATACCAAGCCCTGTCAGCTGAAACCCCCAAGGAATCGTGGGGCATATTATCAAGGGGGTTTATCTCCGCTTTTTTGGCTTTAAAAGCCATGAAAGCGGAGATAAAATTATTTCCCTATTACCAAGCTGTCGCTAACACCAGTTAGTGACAGCTAAAAGGAGATAGCGACCATCTTGGGCCCCGCTTTGCATGTCAGTGATACTTATCACTAATGACATGCAAAGTGGCGTGCCAAGATGTTAGCGACTGGAAACAGTCCCTAACATCGCTACCTTCTATTACCAACTTTTGGAGATATTCGCGCTAAGCGAGAATATCTCCAAAATCTAACACCTGCCCTGAGCAGTTCTTAGCCATGTTATCCAATGGGAGGTGGATAACATGGCTAAGAGCATTAGATCGATAATACATGAATATCGCTGACTTTTCACCTGCCCTGAGCAGTTCTTAGCCATGTTATCCAATGGGAGGTGGATAACATGGCTAAGAGCATTAGATCGATAATACATGAATATCGCTGACTTTTCTGCGATAATAGCAAGGTTTATCTGCGATAAAAATCGCCGATGTGCGGCGATAATTTTTGTCTCTAAACAAGTTAGAGACAAAAATTATCGCTAGTTGTTCGTAATATGCCCCCGGGTTTTTGCTTGCAGAAATCGGGAGGCGGGAGACTAGCACTGAAATCAGTACTCACACGCCTGAATCAGGAGGATTGGCATGTCTGAATTCTCTACAGCTGGGGCCATAAACTACATCCGCAGGGTTAGGTGATAGCCTGGGACCAGCCTGGCATCTAAAATGGCTGCCGTGCACGACAAAATTGTGGCATTCGAAAAAAGGCAAGATGGCGCAGCCGCTGGAAGAGATGTATCAACATATATCAGCCTCCTCAGCCACCCTCAGGAAACATAGGGGATTAGGATACGTCTCCCACACCCCCTTATACCTAGTACTTTAATTAACGAAGCACAAAATGGCGAATTCCCGTTTCGCTACCAGTTTGCGGCCCAGTTCGCGGCCCGTGAAGCGCTTCTACCGTGAAAAATCTTTTTTTTTTTATTTTCCCCACGGGACCCTTTAATAACCCCAACAACATTCCTAGGGGGTCAAGAGGGGGATACCTTGCCCCCTTTCATTAAATTCCCCCTTAGTTTTTCACCTTTTCTTCTCTCTCGATCCTACCGAGAGACAAGATGGCGGCCGCTCCGGACTGTCACGCAGCAAAAAAAAAAAAAAAGCTCACGCACAGCCGCTGGAAGAGATGTATCAACATATATCAGCCTCCTCAGCCACCCTCAGGAAACATAGGGGATTAGGATACGTCTCCCGCACCCACTTATAACTAGTAATTTAATTAACGAAGCACAAAATGGCGAATTCCCGTTTCGCTACCAGTTCGCGGCCGCGCTTCTACCGTGAAAAATCATTTTTTTTTTATTTTCCCCACGGGACCCTTTAATAACCCCAACAACATTCCTAGGGGGTCAAGAGGGGGATACCTTGCCCCCTTTCATTAAATTCCCCTTTCGTTTTTCACCTCTTCTTCTCTCTCGATCCTACCGAGAGACAAGATGGCGTCCGCTCCGGACTGTTTAGAATGTTGACAGACACCGGAGAGCCAATCAGCTTTCTGCGCGCAAAGTTCCGATAAGCGAAAAGTAAGCGGACCGGATCGCTGCCCAGAGCGCTGTTACAGATATATATCTTGGTTTGAACGTTAATTTCTCAAAAACTACTGGAGCACATATATTGAGACCTAGCAAAGGCACATCGGGCTAACAGTCCCTACAATTTTGCCAAGTTTCGTGCAAATCCATTCAGCCGTTCGAGCTAAAAGTGAGTCCAACCGCCCTATGGAAAAATGAATGGAAAAAACGCGTTTTGGGACCCCCCTTTTTTCTCAGCCCCCCCTTGACGAAACCCCCCTAAATTTTTAGGGGCTGCTCAGAATCAAAATGTGCCATTTTCCTGAAAATTTCAGCCGATTCCGTCCACAAACGCCAAAGTTATTAGACATAGAATTTTCAAAAGTCCCATAGAGAAAAAATTCTAACTATATATACCTACTGGCGATAGCCAGTAGGTAATATATATATATATATATATATATATATATATATATATATATATATATATATATATATATATATATATATAAACCCAATCCTGTGTTTACAGAAAAACAGGCACCGACTCCGTGGGGTTCAAATCAAGGGTCTTTATTTGCAAGAAAGACGACCAGACGCGTTTCGGCGGACAAGTCCGCCTTGCTCACTACATCTATATATATTACTACACAGAAAGTCCACAGTGGGCAACTCTATTCTACATGCCCATAGCGCCCATCCCAGGCATACTATCAAAACATTTCTTATGGCGAATTCATTAGAATCCGCAGGATTTGTAGTGATGAGGTGACATATGATCTGTTTCTTGCTGATTCAGTACAGAGATTCTTACAGAGGGGGTATAAGAAGAAGGTCTTAGATGATGCTTTGTCTAAAGCCAAGATTAATAATAGAGAGGACCTACTTGAACCGAGAGCTGTGGTATCTATTGATCCGTCAGCTACCCATTCTGTCAGCCTTATCACCACTTTTTGTGCCCAGGCTAATATCATCCGCCGGGTTATATTCTCAGAGTGGCCTATTGTTCTAACGGACAATATTCCAGGTCCTATTATGCCCAGCCAACCTGCCATTACTTTTCGCTGGGCACCCTCTATGAGGGATGCCCTAGACAGGTCCATGCCAGAAGTCCAGTCCAAGAAGACTTGGTTATACAAAACGGGTTTTTTAAGTGCACGTTGTGTCGTGCCTGTACGTTTGCCAAGAACAGCACCCATAATAAGACTGCTTTCAGTGATAAGGAGATACCCATTCGGGAATATCTCACTTGTAAATCTGAATATGTAGTCTATAAGCTTAGATGCACCTGTAATCTGTCATGTATTGGCAGAACTAAGCTTCTAGTCAACAAGCATATTAGAGCTAATGTCAATTCTGACAGTAGCTATCCAGTGGCCAGACATTTCAAATCAAATCATAACAATAAACTTAAGGATTTTGAAAACACGGTCCTGGGCTCGGTCCCCAACCCCGGACGGGGTGGGAATCGGGATAAGATGTTGCGACAAAAAGAAACCCACTTCATTCTCTCTTTGGATACAATGGTCCCAAATGGGCTGAATATCAGTGAGGACCTGCATAACTTTTTGTTATTCAGTGGTGATATCTTTCCTTATAATCTTTCATCATCGAGTATGGTATTTTTCATCATGAGCTTTGTCTTGTCGTTGTTTGAGTTTCTGTATATATGAATAGTCTTTATGAGATGAATTGATGTTCTCAAACATTTGACCTCTGTGCCATTGTTGAAATGTATTAAGTATGCTCACTTTTTCTAATTAATGTATTTTTTCACACTGCACATATTTTAGGATTCTTTAGACGGCAATATGGTAATTACTATATCAGTATCGATTTTTGACGGTGGCCATCATTTGCATTTTTGCACTTGCATTATATTTAAATGATACTTATGGCTATAGAATCTTTATATTTTTGCACTGGCACTTTATATCTTGAGGATATCATTTACTAACTTGTCAAAGGAATACATTTTGATATTCTATTGACATTCATTTCCATTATGGGCTTTCTATTTGCTCAAACTGGCACTTGCCATCATTAATCAAGTTTCAGTTTATGAATCTTCCTGTTTAAATTTCTGTCCGTGTTACCCTATTTTAGGTCTATATTTTTTGTTACCATCTGCAGTCATTATGTTGATGTTTTGCACATTTTTAGCCTCTCATTGTATTTTTTTAACTTGTTGGGCTTTTTAAAAGAACTGAGCACTTTAAATTCCCTATGCCTGCTGGGGCACGTCATGTGAGCAAGCTCCTTTTGGGAGTGAAACGCGTCATGGAGGACACTGGTTCAGCATTTTCACCTTGAAATAAACAGACGAAACTGTTTACACGCATTTTCGTGTCTTTGGCTCTTCATTGAAGGTTTCTGAGTTGGGGAAGCAGTCCTTGCCTGGAGTAGTCCGCCGTATCATTGGCGGTCAGGTTTTTGCAGAGACATATATATATATTTATATATATATATATATATATATATATATATATATATATATATATATATATATATATATATATATAAATATATATATATATAAATTCCAACCGGTAATTGATGCGGCGCTTCCACAACAAACCCAGTGCGCAGACACAGATGGATAAATCCACAGCCAGACTTTCTCAGGGTATTTCTTCGTCCTTTATTTCATATAACGTGCAGAGGTGCAACACACTGCCAAACAGACGCGTTTCGGGCGTGAACGCCCTTGCTCACTGTCAGCGGGTAAGCGGTACATGAATAGTTTAAATACATTGGTTGATTGATTAAACGCGCCAAAAATCCCCTACAGTTGCATTGAACTAAACAGAGGACTAAGGCTGCAACCTATTTACATTGTATGCGATTAATGGTTCGGCCATTTTACAGCGGAGCCACGTTAGAAGTTTTTATGCATGACATTGGAAAATAGTACAATTGAGAATCTTCCCATGATTTCACGGACTGTGGTATGGTTTTTAATAGCCGATGCAAGGAATTATTTATATAAAGTGCAAATTTTAGCAGCCATTGATGTAAACATACTACACGTGCAAATACGCAAATATATTAATTGTGCAAATACGCAGCACATTGACTGTACAAATACATTAATTAACACAATAAAATATTGGATATATATACATTATAAAGTGCAAATGCTCAGCAGCCAAATCTTGTGCAAACATTATACGTGCAAATACGCAAAGTTATTCATCTGTACAAATATATAACAATTTAGTTATGCAAATACATTAACTGATCAGTAATAGCATCTCATATATATACACAATATTAAAATCAAGTCCTTGCGTTTAAATGTTTCATACCACATACTGTCCACAACATATGGGCAATGTTGAACGATTCAATTGTATATCAAAACTTTATCAAATGCACAAACTTAATGACTCTATAATGAGTTCAAAAGACTTGGTTTCCACTGTTATGTTGAATAATCAATATTCAGGCGCGTATAGTGTTTGTCCAATTCACACAATGTATTGTTCTACCGCTAGAAAAAATTCCAAAAAAATGTAACTAAGAGGTGAGGGAGTGCTGAGATGTCCTGCATATATCACAAGGAGGACATCAGGATGTGAAGGGAATAAAAATTCCAAACTTAAACTGTTTCAGTGAATTAAAATATGTAAATACATAAGGATACATCTTTGTCCACTTGTCAAACAGAGTAACAAATACCGTAGTGGTCATACATGGTGCCTGTGGTGATCATGGAACGTAAGCAAATGCTCTGACATACAGATAATGATGATAGAGAAATGATCAGGAAATGTTAGATGACAACAAAGTTGACAGATTGCCCAAGAAGTTTAAGACTTGGTAACTGAGCGGCCATCAATTACAGAAAGGTGCTCAGATCTTCCCCCATGTTCAAACCTCCCGGGATCTTAGTATTGAGGCGAACTATATATAGGGATTCCATCTGCCTTAGTCGTTTTTCATAATCGCCACCTTTCTTACTAGTCCTTACCGCATCTATTACAAAATAACTTAGATGGGAAAGGTTTCGATTATGAAATTGATCAAAATGGCGAGCTACTGGATAACTTTTATCACAGTTCACTATAGCTCTCAGGTGCTGTAGGATGCGTTGGTGCACTGGTAATTTCGTGCTACCGACGTACCTCAAATTGCACGAACACGTGAGAACATAAACTGCTAACTCCGTTTTACAGTTGAAATGGGCTCTTATATTGATAGGTTTGTCATCAAAAGGCGTCATATATGATTTGGTGTTGGTTCCAAATTTGCACGCCCTGCAAGATATACAGTGGAAGAAGCCCTTCCGTGGTGACAACCAATCTGCCTTGTTAGCTGTTTCAGGGGAACTGGAAACCAAAGCATTCCTCATGCTATAAGCTCGCCTGTAAGTAACTTCAGGCTTGTTGGGCATTATCTGTTTCAAAATTGGGTCAGTGAGAATAACTGACCACTGTTTCCTGAGAATAACTCATTATGCCCCCCCGCTTGCTGGGCGGGTCCTGAGTGCGCGGTGAAACGGACACTCGTGTGAACGGAGGGGGCCTGAGCCACAGGCATATATTGGCAAGATGCCAGCACTGTGGACATTGCTTTTCACCTAACGGGATTATATTTTAAAGATTGACGGCGGCAGCAGCTCACCTGCCTTTTGATGAAACTACAAGTCTAACAGGCATACAAAAACTACCATAACCATCATGCCTGTATTCACGACGCCCATTGGGGCGGGACTTACCAATGAATAAATGTGTTGTTTCCATACTGCCTGCTTCTTCCGTCATCTTTGCCAGTGAACAAGAGCAACAACCTATGCTCGAAACGCGTATGGCTTAATTGGAAAGCTTGAAGCATGCTGTCAACCCTGCTACCTGTGGCGGTTTGTGTGTTACCCCTCCGAGTGCGACAATTCCTAAAGGGCAACTTTTGTGGATAGATTTAGAGTGGCTGGTCCAGTCGCGGAATTGCCCCCCCGCTTGCTGGGCGGGTCCTGAGTGCGCAGTGAAACGGACACTCGTGTGAACGGAGGGGGCCTGAGCCACAGGCATATATTGGTAAGATGCCAGCACTGTGGACATTGCTTTTCACCTAACGGGATTATATTTTAAAGATTGACGGCGGCAGCAGCTCACCTGCCTTTGATGAAACTACAAGTCTAACAGGCATACAAAAACTACCATAACCATCATGCCTGTATTCACGACGCCCATTGGGGCGGGACTTACCAATGAATAAATGTGTTGTTTCCATACTGCCTGCTTCTTCCGTCATCTTTGCCAGTGAACAAGAGCAACAACCTATGCTCGAAACGCGTATGGCTTAATTGGAAAGCTTGAAGCATGCTGTCAACCCTGCTACCTGTGGCGGTTTGTGTGTTACCCCTCCGAGTGCGGCAATTCCTAAAGGGCAACTTTTGTGGATAGATTTAGAGCGGCTGGTCCAGTCGCGGAATTGCCCCCCCGCTTGCTGGGCGGGTCCTGAGTGCGCGGTGAAACGGACACTCGTGTGAACGGTGGGGGCCTGAGCCACAGGCATATATTGGTAAGATGCCAGCACTGTGGACATTGCTTTTCACCTAACGGGATTATATTTTAAAGATTGACGGCGGCAGCAGCTCACCTGCCTTTTGATGAAACTACAAGTCTAACAGGCATACAAAAACTACCATAACCATCATGCCTGTATTCACGACGCCCATTGGGGCGGGACTTACCAATGAATAAATGTGTTGTTTCCATACTGCCTGCTTCTTCCGTCATCTTTGCCAGTGAACAAGAGCAACAACCTATGCTTGAAACGCGTATGGCTTAATTGGAAAGCTTGAAGCATGCTGTCAACCCTGCTACCTGTGGCGGTTTGTGTGTTACCCCTCCGAGTGCGGCAATTCCTAAAGGGCAACTTTTGTGGATATATATATATATATATATATATATATATATATATATATATATATATATATATATATATATATATATATATATATATATATATATATATATATATTCACTTACAAAACATAGGTTTCATTCAGCCACGTTATAGTTAGGAATTAGCATTTAAAAAACCTTAGAAATTCACTGAAAAAACCTTAGGTTTCACACATGTTATAGTTAGCTGGGCATTTCACTCATACAAAACAATTGAAATTTCCCCGTTACAGTTAGTTCAGCTAACTATAATTTGTGCGCCCGCAATGCACTGCTGATGACGTCACATATTACATCACTCATGACATGGTCAGTGACATCACTCATGACATCAGTAACGTAACGTGAGTAACGTCACATAGAAAAAAAAAGCAATCAAAAGTACCATGAGTAAGGTACATGTAATCACACAACAGCCAATCAAATGTTTTTCAAAAGCTGCGCAAGGAAAGAGATTGGTCGCTAATACATCTTCTTACAATGCTTCACAACCAATCATAAAGAGGTGGAGAAAGTATCTTTTTTTAACATACGAGCAAATCAGATAACCTTGCAAGTACACACAGCGAGAGGCAATTATTAAAGATGACTTGCTATCGCAAGACCCCGAAAGACTTCTTCCAGAATAACTACGCACTTTACTGCCAGACCCCATTTAATGATTATTCAGGCTCTCAAGCCTCAACACGTCACAAATCATCTCTCATCACTTTCTCTTCTTTTTTAGTGCATTGTGTGAGGCAGGCTGCGTGTCCCTATGCCTAGAGCGTTCAAAGGCCCTGGAGACTGCCACGCCCCAGGGCCAGCTCCTGCAGTGTCCCGGAGCTGCGTGGCCCCCCTCCCAACATTTAAAAGCCCCAGGGTGGTGGTAAATTAATCGAGGCTGAATGCGTTAGTACAGCCCACTCCACTTACGCTACCAGGAAAACACAACATCACTACATGACCCAGGTTTCCATTGAAGTGATTTCTTGGTTCCAGGTCTAGTTGTCAGATCGGCACACACACTCCCTCATGGCTGGTATACACCCACACCACACCCGTCCAGCACATATGTCACTACACATGTGACCATACCTATAAAAAAGACGGGGTCACGTTCTGTACGCCATTTTAGAGTTGCTACCATCGCAAGCGCTGTGATGGCCCATCCTGGTGGTTCACACGCTTCATCTAGGCCCAAACTACCGAACAAAGTGGCCTACTACCACGTAAATGGCCACTTTGGTCACTGAGTTAGTGGTACCCAAAGCACTGAGCGAGTGAAGAACCTGCGATGATGATGATGGAATCACGAGTATGTTGTTAGCCATAGAGATATCAAGACTCTGCACCATATGTGAGAACTCTTAGTGGCAGAGCGGGACTGCATGATGTAGAAGGTGCCCTGTCCACGAAAAGGTGAGCAGTGAGGCCTGGGTGCGCATCACAGGGAGTCGAAGGGCTGTAGCTGACTGGATACAAAAAAGCGACGCATCGATTTAGAAAAACGCAGTCCTACACAGTGTATCAAATTACATGTATATATTTTTTTCCAATAGCAGGAACGTTTTATAATTGCTCAAACGTCCGGAATATAAACTTTACAAACAGTTTGTATAAATGTGAGAAGGAACCTGTGTGAAAGGGCGATGTTATCCAACTCCACATTAAGATAGTAACAATTACCAATCATAACATCTTTCTTTTACTATCTATTAGATGTAGAGCTTAAGGGTGCATTATGTCCAAGCACGTGGTGAAAAACACACTGGTGACAGAAAGTTGAGCTGCGAATATTCTTTGCAGTCACTCTGTCACTTCCTCTCTCCTTTGATAAAAAAATGATACACAATGGTAACTTGCTCTTTATCTTACAGGTTGTGTTTCACAAATTGGCGTCCCACCCCAACACTTCTAAAACTCAATGTTCGAGGATTCTACGATGATGCCAGGCCATCGTAACAACTTCTGAGAAAGCTGCTTCGACACGTAGTGCACCCTCTTTGAATCACGTGAGCAAAGAAGCTTGTTTCCGAAACAACGACAAGTTATCAGTCAAAGGAGAAAGTGGGACTATTCTTTTACTAACTCGGAGGCAAAAGGTGAGTTATGAGTATTTTCTCCAGTATTAAGTGTTCCATCTATAACTTTCTCTCTCCCACGTTTTAATGTTGTTCTTTCTCTGTTTCTCATTCTCACTTTCTATCACATCGTTCCTCTTTCTCTTTTAAAGTTATGGTCGCTGCTGTCCACTCTGCTGTGCACAACCTTACCTAAGTACAAGTAGGGAACTCTGTTGGCCACAGTGAAGCCTGCTTCGAAACGTAGTGCACCCTTGAATCACCCCAATAGCACTAGGTGAGCAAAGAAGCTTGTTTTCGTAGAAATATACAATTTCCTGTTTTTTTTTTCCTCTTTCAATGCGTGCTGCATTCTACGCACGCATTTAAAGAGGAAAAAAGCCTTTAGTGATTGTTTTTGTTCAGGAAGCTGCCTCTTCCTGCACAAAACAATCTCCCCTTGGCCCAGGCATCCTTGCACCATGGTGCAAGGGTGTCTGCGCCGGCGCATGGCAACTGTTTGTGCGCCAGTGGATGGAAGAGCACAGGAATGAGACATATTATTGTAAACAAGTCACATTCCTACACTCTGAAAGTGCCGTAGCGTGGTGCAGCCAAAGGGCTTACGATGCCACGCTGCGGCACTTTCTTGTAGACTTGCCCCTGCGTACCTAGACTGTTGCATCTCATTGACTCGCAGAGTCTGGAGGGGAGTATTTTTCTTGAGAAGTCAGAGGCAGGTTTACAAGCTCCTTGCGCTATTTTTCCCATGTTAAAAGTGACACAAAAGTGGTGCAAGAAGCTTGTCGATCTGTTCGTCAGACTGTTGTAACCTATCTATTCTCAATGCTCGGAGGTAATTGTATATTTCTAGGTAGTGAATGTGCTGGACATTACCCACTCTCTCCTTTCACGGATAACTTGTTATTGTTTTGGAAACAAGCTTCTTTCCTCACCTAGTGCCATTGGCGTGATTCAATGAGGGTGCACTATGTGTCGAAGCAGGCTTCACTGTGGCCAACCGAGTTCACTACTTGTACTTAGGTAAGGTTGTGCACGGCAGAGTGGACAGCAGCGACCATAACTTTAAAAGAGAAAGAGGAACAATGTGGAAGAAAGTGAGAGAGAGAAAGAGAGAAAAACAACATTAAAAAGTGGGAGAGACAAAGTTATGGATGGAACAGTTAATCCTGGAGAAAATACTCATAGCTCACCTTTTGCCTCCGTTGTGTTCAATCACGTGGTGGTTCATAGTGCACCCTCCAATTTAGTGATCTGAAAGATAGTATAAAGAGTTAGTAATAGTATAGTCCCACTTTCTCCTTTGACTGATAACTTGTCGTTGTTTCGGAAACAAGCTTCTTTGCTCACCTTGTGGCTTTGGCGTGATTCAAAGAGGGTGCACTACGTGTCGAAGCAGCTTTCTCAGAAGTTTTCACGATGGCCCCGCATCATCACAGAATCCTCGAACATTGAGTTTTAGAATTGTTGGGGGGACGCCAATTTGTGAAACACAACCTGTAAGATAAAGAGGAAGTTAACATTGTGTGTAATTTTTTTATCAAAGGATAGAGGAAGTGACAGAGTGACTGCAAAGTTTGTTTGCAGCTCAACTTTCTATCACCAGTGTGTTTTTCACCACGTGCTGGGACATAATGCACCCTGAAGCTCTACATCTAAAAGATAGTAAAAGAAAGAATTTATGATTGGTAATTGTTACTATCCTAATGTGGAGTTGGATAACATCGCCCTTTCACACACGTTCCTTCTCACATTTATAAGAACTATTTGTATAGTTTATATTCCAGACGTTTGAGCGGTTATAAAAACGTTCCTGCTATTGGAAAAAAAATACATGTAATTTGATACACTGATAGTACTGCGTTTTTCTAAACCGCTGCATCGCTTTTTTGTATCCAGTCTGCTACAGCCCTTCGACTCCATCTGATGCGCACCCAGGCCTCACTGCTCTCCTTTTCGTGGACAGGACACCATCTACATCATGCAGTCCCGCTCTGCCACTAAGAAGTCTCACATATGGTGCTGAGTCTTGAGATCTTTATGGCTAACTCGTGCTCCCAACATCATCATGGCAGGTTCTTCACTCACTCAGTGCTTCGGGTACCACTAACTCAGTGACCAAAGAGGCCATGCACATGGTAGTGGGCCCCTTTGTTCGATAGTTTAGGCCTACATGAAGCATGTCCATCATAGCGCTTACGATGGGAGCAATTCTAAAATCGCGTAGAGCACGTGCGCCCCGTCTTTTTTATAGGTAGGGTCACGTGTGTAGAGACGTATGTGCTGGATGGGTGTGGTGTGGGTGTATACCAGCCATGAGGGAGTGTGTGTGCTGATCTGACAACTAGACCTGGAACTAAGAAATCACTACAATGGAAATCTGGGCCATGTAGTGTTGTTGTGTTTTCCTGGTAGCGTAAGCGGAGTGGGCTGTACTATGGTATTCAGCCTTGATTAATTTACTACCACCCCCGGGGCTTTTAAATGTTGGGAGGGGGGCTGCGCGGCTCCGGGACACTGCAGGAGCTGGCCCTGAGGCGTGTCAGTCTCCAGTGCCTTTGAGGGCTCTAGGCATAGGGACACGCAGGCTGCCTCACATAATACACTAAAAACGAAGAGACAGTGATGAGAGATGATTTGTGACACGATTAGGCTTGAGAGTCTGGATAATCAGTAAATGGGGTCTGGCAGTGAAGTGCGTAGTTATTCTGGAAGAAGTCTTTCGGGGTCTTGCGAAAGCAAGTCATCTTTAATAATTGCCTCTCGCTGTGTGTACTTGCAAGGTTATCTGATTTGCTCGTATGTTAAAAAAAGATACTTTTAGCACCTATTTTTGATTGATTGTGAAGCATTGTAAGAAGATGTATTAACGACCAATCCCTTTCCATGCGCAAGTTTTTGAAAAACATTTGATTGGCTGTTGTGTGGTTACGTGTACCTTTCTCATGGTAATTTTGATTGGCTTTTTTTTCCTATGTGACGTTACGATACACTCACCATGTAGGTAGCCCATTTTGTGAGGCACTTTATTTTACAATGCGTTTCGAAAACTAGTTGTGGTAGGGTGTTTTTAACTTAAAGTGTGTAGTCTGCTTACAAATTTGTTGACTGTAAAGGTATTTAAAAATATGCACAAGTTTTCAAAATATTTTTGTTGAGTCTTTTACATTCATCATATGGGTGAAATGCTAATTTTTATTTTTCATTAATAGGTATCACGCGATGGACCACATTTATTTTATTTTATCTTAAGCAGTCATTTCTTAAGTTTACATTATATAAGTGTTGCCCCATCATTTTTTTAAAATGTTTGGGCTTTTTTTGCTTTCAGATAAAGTAGAATAGAAGTGCTACAACAAACACTCCCTCACTCCTCCCACTTTTAAGTCATGTTTTTCAGTTGACATGTGTTCTCATTTGCATTGTTTTAGTGCATCACGTGTTTATGTAAATGTACCTCTTTCTATACTTTTTAACTTTCGTATAATTTCTAAAATGCTTTATTAAAACTTGTTTATATTATTAAAGCACTTTGTAGGGGTGAGGGCCTTGGACGTGAAAATGGCGCAAGGGGGTTGTAAATCTGGAACACAGTGTTTTGTTTTACTTTGCTTTCCTTTCTGTCTTGTAGAGGATCCAGGGTAAATATAATGGTTTTTGTACAGGTAGTGCCTTTCAACTCTACCTCCAAACGGCTTTCTGCCTGTTACCATAGTAACAGTTCATGGAACAGTTTAGTAAGCACAGAGGCTAGAAGTTCACCACACTATGTTTCTAATAGAACTAGTTACTTGGTGGAGTTTTCCATTTTTTCCTAGGAATTATTAGTCGTAGAAGTCAGCGGAAAATATAATAAAAATAATAGCAGGGGTTCGCTGGGGCCCTCACAGTCCTGTGGCTTCACTCATGTTGGAAGGGGGTTGCAGTAGGCTGTGGAAATTATATTGGGAAAAGAACAATGCAGCTTAATGCGTCTTTTCTTTAATATAATGTGGAATAATGTTTATTTATTAGGCAATGTTCACTTTTGTTACTGATACAGTCACTTTGTTACAGGCAATTTATTAATATTTAGGACGGCGTGTTCTGTATGTGTGCATGATACAAATTTAACATTTAATTGGCTAAGGTGTTCTAACAACAATCTTAATGTTCATTTGGGTGTGAACTATTGAAAGAAGAAATATTTTCTGTAATTCACTTGTGCTCCGGAGAGTTGCAAGGACATGTATTTGGCTTTCATGTTGTATGGAGGGCTTTCCTGAGCTTTATGTTGGTGGGTTGCGAACTATTGAAAGTAGAAGTGTTGTAAGCCATTCATTTCCGCTCTGCGGAATAGGAGGGACATCTAATTGGCTTACGTGTTTTAAGGAGGACTTTCCTAAGCTTAATGTTTTATGGCTGTAAACTGTTGAAAGTGAAAGTGGTGTTAGCGATTCCTTCCTGTTCGCTGAGTATTAGGGTTGCGTGTTCCAAGCGGAACCTTACGAAGCTTAATGTTTATTGACTGTGAAGTATTAAAAGTAGAGGTTTTGGTGGAGGAGTTACGCCAGCAAATAAGATGGCCGCGTAAGCTCCCGGCTCCGCCGACCTCCGACTCCTGCCAGAAGATCCGGTTATTTATCCTGTTTTTGCGCCCTGCCTCCGTGTGTATGAACCGGACTGGAGCTTAACGGTGCAATCCCGAGATTTCTACCAGTTTGGTAGACAAAGATACGTCGTGTGGCAGTTTGCGGCCTAGACCAGCCTGGAAGCCGGGGTCTTGAGTACTGGCCCAGCTGGGTTTCAGTTGAACAACATCGGCTGTAGTTGTGTGACAGGGTCCGGTCTACCGAGGTGAAAAATGTTCTTGTTCTTGGACTGGAGTTGACGATGGTTGGCTGAATTGGTGAATATCGAAGGAGGGGTGACAATGCACAATTGGAGCGGTGTACGGGGGTCCCTGGCCCGGTGGGCTGGTTAGGGCCCTGCCGGTGTTCGCTGGGTTGGGATCTCCGCCTGCGGTGGCTGAGTTCGGATTTTTATTGTCCCCAACGATAAGTCCCCCTCTGAAGTCGTCCGTTCCGCATCCACCTCTTCGCCCCGGGCAGACCGGGCTCTCTGGGGAAGCAAACATGACCGAAACCGAGCGAGATGTTGTGGAGCGGACCGAGAGTGACCCGTCACTACGAACTGTGTTGGCAGCCATAGGGTCACTTCATGTTTGCGTTGAAGCCCACTTCCATAAAATGATAGTGTTTTTGTCTGGAACTGGGCGAATGGGACCGGACCCTGGTCCACTACAAGAAATGAAACGACTCGAGATACCCAAGATGGCCACTTCGATGGAGGAAGCAGACCTCGTACTATGGGAGGCGTTGGAACCTCTGACCAGTGTTTTGGGTGCTGAGAGCAAGCTTGATGCCGCAATTGGATTGTCTGGCCTACGATCATTGCCGACTATGGAAGGACTACTTGATGCTCCCTTTCCGGAGACTTTTGATGGGAATTGTTGTTGGTTTGAAACTGCGTCACTCCCCTATACATTGGCACCGCTAAGATGGCGGACGAAACAACCTTGGGAATCCATGACGGTGTGGGGAGTCTTTGGACTTAGCGGAGTTCTCAACACTTTCATCTCTCTGCTACGTCTCGGTTTGAACTTTGCTACAGCTTTTTCGTGCATTGACTATCCTGCTGAAAGCGACAGTTTGTCCGGAAGGGTGCTCACATGTTTGATCGGAAGGGTCAAGGATGAGACCGTGTGAGGATCCAGGGTAAATATAACGGTTTTTGTACAGTTAGTGCCTTTCAACTCTACCTCCAAACGGCTTTCTGCATGTTACCATAGTAACAGTTCATGGAACAGTTTAGTAAGCACAGAGGTTAGAAGTTCACCACACCATTGGGTATTACTGGACACTGGGTTTGCAACCATGATGTGTTCGGGAGGTTGGGAGGTGTTTGGAGTTTCCCCTGTTGCGCTACGTATTTGCAACTGAATAGACTTCAAGACCTTAGTCTGGGGATTCTTGGCTTTGGCGGGGGGAGCGGAGACCGGGGGCATGTATGAAGATGCCCTCCTCCATTTTCTAGTTTTAGTATTTAGTTAGTTGGGGTGACAGGCACACTGCTAGATGGAGTTAGGCGATAGCCATATGCAGGGGTGCAGGGTGGGGGATCGGTTTATTGTTTTGTCTTCATTTTTGTTTTTATGGCTTCTTTTTCTTCACACTCTCTTTCACTTTCCTTTGATAAGTATAGTGTGTGGAACATCCTGACTTTGTTGGTATTCCAGTCGTAGTGCTTAGCGGTTGCACACTGTTCCGCTAACAAATCACATTCTCACTTAAGAATATAGCGGATGGTACCGTTAAAATATACTGTACTGGTCCTATATATTCTTTAGGGAGAAGGTGAATAGGAACCTCAAATAAGAATAGAAATTAGAAAATAACATTCAGAAATGTAGGGTTTATTAAATATATTAAAGGGACAAAATATGCATGATAGCTATATTTTTTATTTTGCAATTTCGTAAAATATGTTTGCTGAAAAAAAATATACAGATATATATTACAGATGGCGCTGAAAAATCTCCTATTCCTCTTCTGTAACAATAGGACAATCTATTACAATATAACAATTGATACCATGGTTACAGTAAAAAGAAAAGGAAAATAAAGTTATCTATTTAACAGAACATCCATAATGAAATACTTGAGAGCGGTAATTATTTACTGAACTTCTTTTCTCCAGGAGGTGAAAAAGTTTGATCTACGTGGCAATGGGTCATAAACTCCTCTGAGATTTATAATATATATACATTTTCACAGTATATGATCACAAGGGGGGAACAGACTAAAAATCAAAAGCCGGTGACGTTTCTTATATGTGCTAACTCTTTGTTGCGACGTATCATGAACTCCACTGAGATCAGCATAACAGTTAATCTATACTACTATTATAAAGAGAGAACTGTGTCCTTTGAGCCAGGTAAACTCGAAAAGTACACCACCAATCGCAACACCCAATATAGCGTTGGAAAGGGGGGGTCCAGTAGATGGACATAGACTATAAAAAAATAAAAATAAACGTTATTTAAAAAATAAACAATAAAAAAAAGTAGTCCCTAAGAAGTAGTGCCGGCCGTGTGTGCTAACAACGTGCGTGCTGACATCATCGGAGGACAGGAACGCGGGAGGAGCGGACAACAGCCCGGGGAGGAGCGGAAAACTTAGCCAGACTGGAGGGAATGAGGTATGTGAACCACGGGGAAGAGCGGTGAAGTAAGGCGGACTGGAGCGGAATGGAGGACAACAGCGCATGGAGGAGCGGAGAAAGTAGCAAGATTGCAGCGCCATGAGGTATGTGAAACGCGGGGAGGAGCGGTGAAGTACGCGGGGAGGAGCGGTAAGTGAGGCGGAATGGAGCGGGATAGCGGACTGCAGCGGGCGTGTAGACTGGCTTGGTGTAGTGGGGGGCGGTGAAGTGAGGCGCACTTGAGCGGGATAGCAAAATAAATGATAGGTTTTAAAACGGCTTTCACATTTGGTGCAGACATTTAAGTGAGAGTAGTGGGGGGCGGTGAAGTGAGACGGACTGGAGCGGGGGCCTGGGTTTGTGCGACTGGGAGCAAGCGCTGAGGTAAGGTGCACGCAAGCCTGAAATGCTGCCCCCAGCCCCCTTCTGACCCTGGCAACGCTGGGGCGGGCTGCTAGTGTTATAATATACATATTAACAGTATATGACTTCTAGGGGAAAACGCAGTAACAACTAGAAGATGGTGACGTTTATTGCAAATGTTTAGGGTTTGCGCCGACGGGTCACCAACACCTCTCAAGCGAACTGTCAACATTATAATATAGAAAGTAACAATATGTAAGCTGAAAGGAGCCAAAAAAGGAACAATGTTTGATGTAATGTATCTGTTTCTGAAAACAAGCTGCTGACGTTACAAAGAAAAAGCAAAAAACATGCAATAACATTTTTTTCTAGATATAAATGTTTAAATATTGACAAATAGCCACAAATTATAACTAAGTACTATGCCTATGCTATATTGAAACAACTTACAACTCTGGAATATGTTTGTTGACGCAAAAGAAGAATCAGATGCTAGAAAAGAGAACCTGCATTACAGATTGGTGACTCAGAAATAACTCATGAAAACGAAACTAATTGCAAAGTAGGTGTGGTTTATATAGCTTCTGGTTCTTTAATAGTCTATGGAAGGAAGATTTGCTCCGCCTATGCAAATGTCACCTTTTACAGTTTACACGTGCTCACGTTTCAACTGATTTACTTGTGCACGTGTTGGGAAAAGTTACAAAGTGTGAAGCTGTAAAGGTTTCGATTTCCATAGTAACACGTATAACGTCATTATTATCTACATACGTTGGAGAGTTTAAAAAATGTTACTCCGTAAACTGTGTTTTTTGCATTCTTATGATTGAAAACATCTAAATAGAAGACATTAAAAACAATATTGTCTACAATAGAAGAAAAAAAGGATTCATATTTGTTATTACTATGGTTCTTAATTAAAAAAATGCTAGCATTTGTAAATCGAAAAGCTACCCTCGGAAAGGTGTGTTGGCGCTTGGGGCGTTGGGAACGTTAAGCAAGGTATTACTTACAGTGAGATAGTGATAGGCTAAGATATCATATTGTATAAAATGGGACATGGCTTGAGAGCATGTCTCTGCAACGCACCTGTATGGTATTGAATAGAAAGACATGCTTGGCTAGTAGAGACCAGGGACTTTCAGGTTTGAAAGAGACCAAATTGCTCATCATAAAATACTTCACAGAGTGTGTTTTCAAATACTCTTTCATATTTAGAAGGACAGGATAAGTTACTGTGTGTAGCTTTTCTTCTCTATGTAAATATGTCCTCATTATACACAATACTTTGGGGCGTTCTATAGCTGTTGCTGTGAGTATTTTTGACTTATATAAGCATAGACTAATTTCTAATTATGTTAAAAGGTGTGTATTAGATAGGTGTTTAAGGATTGATGTGTGTGAAAACACATGAAGTATTCAAAAACTAGTATGGGAATGGTACCTAAATACACACAGATTCACAGTGTTATTCTAGACAAGCAACAGTATCCTTTGCATTTTACTAAAACACATTTACTAGTTTGAAAGGGGTAAAGTGAATATACATATTCTACATTGTTTAGTACTGCATTTTAGCATAAGAGCCCGATTCATTTTCCATAGTCATAAGCAGTGAATGGTTTCGAATTTTACAAAAACTTAAGAACAGGATATGTTTATAAGCAATTATATTTATATAACCTTATGAAGTACTTAAACTCTACCGTTGGAATGTTATTAGACAATGGTATTTACATAATATTTTTTTGCGGCCCAAAAAGTTGATAAACTTATATTTGTGTATTATGTAAGTATGGGCGAATTTTACAAATTTGCGATTCGCAAATTTGCGGATTTGCGAATTCGCGATCCGCAAAATTTGCGAATTTGTGCGAATTTGCGGATTTTTTGCGTGTTCGCGGGGCGATTTGCGTGTTCGCTGGTTTTTTTTGTGCGAGACTGCTCGTTGTTGTGCCCTTCTGCCCTCCGCCCCACTCGTTTTTGTGCCATTCTGCCCTCTGCCCCACTTGTTGTTGTGCCCTTCTGCCCTCTGCCCCACTCGTTGTTGTGCCCTTCTGCCCTCTGCCACACTCGTTGTTGTGCCCTTCTGCCCTCTGCCCCTCTCCTGTTTTATTTTAGAATGGTGCCAGCAAGCTGCCAGCGCCATTCTAAAATAGTTCCTAAGTTTGCTTCATCAGGAAGCTCTAATAGATAAAATAAAGCAGGTGCTCGAATTCAGTTAAACTCGAGCACCTGCTTCTATTAGTGCTTCCTGTTGAAGCTAATTTAGTAACTATTTTAGAATGGTGCTGGCAGCTTGCCGGTGCCATTCTAAAATAGTTACAAGCTTGAAGCTTGAACTTTTGCCCCCCGGATCCGTTCCGCTCGCGGATTCGCAGATTTTCGGCAAATTCGCAGGAATTTGCGGATTGCGAATTTGCCGAAAATCCGCAAAATCGGTGAGCACAGGGACCCTCCCCAGCGAGACCCAAATGCACACAAAGGAGTCATAGAGGAGAAGGAAGTCATCAAGAATCAATCCGTTACAACTCGTAGACAGTGAGTCCACGAGAACTTCGGACGCAGAAAAACTCTCTCTCCTAGATGAACAGTCCCAATGTATCTTGCCCCGGAGTCGTAAAGTCACCAAGAAGGGAGAAGACGTCCACAAGATGAAAGAAAGTCAACAACAAAAGTATCCGGGAGGGGAACGCCTTTGGATACCTCCAAATTCAATAGTGATGGAAGGTTCGGCTGTACACTCACGACCTCGGGAACATCCGATGGTTTCAATACCTGCTTCCTCACGGGGTCGTCGCACGGAGTCAAAATGGCCGCGGCTTGAATGGCTGCAGATTGCTGTTCCACCAGTGAGTCAGGGTCCGGTTCCACAAGCAGCATCTCAGATAGGCTTGCATCCAATTTGTGCAATAAGACATCCACATGTGAATAAAACGCCCAAATCTCTGCTAATATTGACCTCAGTGATGGCTCAAGCACCTTTTCGATCCATTAGTCTCACGCCCGACACTAATCACAATCACCTCCCCCCGGTGAATCTGGCATCTCCGGGGGACAAACAGGATCACGAACGGGCAGATGTGGAGGGTGACCAGTCTTTATCTGCGGCTGCGGTCACCCCATTTAGGGCCGCAGGCCAGGACCCCGACCCACCGAACCCCGGCGGGGACCAATACCGGGTCTGCGGGGGGGGACCCCCACCCACAGTCAACAGCGAGCAAAGTCACTCCTCCATCAATGCTGAGCAATGGAAACGATCGCTGCCAAATTTGGGCATAAAAGAAGCCTCCACTCCGATTGACCGGACTCTGCCTGGGTGTCCCGGCCGATGTTGTTGCACTGCAGCCCGGCTGTGCAAATACTCGAGGGCCCGGCTTCCCCGCTGGAGTAGGCCACAATCTTCAACTCGATGCAACTTTGTCAAACCAGCCAATAAAAGTTTCAGGATTTCATCATCAGAGTGCGGAACAGTTCATTCACACAGAGGCTAGGCGTAAAATCAGGATAATGTACAGGATCTTGTGGCGTGATACGGAGGTCGGCGGAGCCGGGAGCCTAAGCAGCCATCTTATTTGCCAGCGTAGCTCCTCCCGACATCATCCTTGTGAAAGAGTGGCAGACCTCTTCTCACCGTAATATAACCTTTGATTCATACATTCAAAAATATGAACTAAAATTTTCAAAACAATGGAGATACCAATACCAGTTACATGAACCTATTCAGTAATTCCTAAATCTACATACATATCCACTCATTCACCAACAGTTCTATATAGTCACTCATACATGTACTCACTCATCATATGTACTCATACACCTATACATCCTGTTACACACACATATTCACACATGCAAATAAACATCCATTTACTTGCATATACAGCTATACACACACCACTACACTTACTTCTACAGAAATGTACACAAACTTACTCTCTTAAACAATCACTTATAGAAACACATACTTATTTATACAGGAACTCTTCCAATCTCTAACTTTCACATATACTCACTTATATACATAAATACTCACATATGCTAGTCTAAAACATGTGTAGTTACTCATAAAGATACTATTGAGACACTCATTCACTCACCAAAACAACAATGTCTCACTTTGTGTATAAGTGGCTGCATGGGTTAGTGAGTAGCTACATGAGTGTTTATATGGGTTATTAGTTGGTTTTATGAGTATCAGAATGAGTGTCTGTATGGTTTGGTGGGGGGTATTACCTAGCGCCCAGATGCATGAATGACTGACTCACTGTTTGTATATGTTTTGAAGACAACATGTGTGCAGGACTGTATGGGTGGATGATTGTGTGTATGGGTGTGTTAGTGAGTGAATGACTGCCTCAATAGTGTCTTTATGAGTAAGTACATATGTTATAAACTAGTATATGTGAGTATTGATGTATATAAGTAAGGATATATGACAGTGACATATTGAAAGAGTTCCTGTATAAATAAGTATGTGTTTCTATAACGGATTGTTTAAGAGAGTAAGTATGTGTACGTTTCTGTAGAAATAAGTGTAGTGGTGTGTGTAAAGCTGTATATACAAGTAAATGGATGTTTGATAGTTTATTGCATGTGACAGTATATGTGTGAATAACTCCATGTATAAGTGTAGGTGTGTAACAGGATGTATAGGTGTATGAGTACATATGATGAGTGAGTACATGTATGAGTGACTATATAGAAATATTAGTGAATGAGTGGATGTGTATGTAGATTTTGGAATTACTGATTAGGTTGTTCTAACTGGTATAGGAATCTCCATTTTTTTGAAAATGTTAGGTTCTACCTTTGAATCTGTGTATTAAAGGCTATATTAGGGTGAGAGGAGGTCTGCCACTCTTTCACAAGGATGATGTCATCAGTGATGTCATTTGAGATGTCATGAGTGATGTCACTGACCATGTCATGGCGATGTAGTATGTGACATCATCAGCAGTGCATTGTGGGCGCGCGAGTTATAGTTAGTTGAACTAACTATAACAGGGGAATTTCAATGGTTTTGTGTGAGTGAAATGTTCAGCTAACTATAACATGTGTGAAACCTTTGTTTTTTTCAGTGAATTTCTAAGTTTTTTTAAATGCTAATTCCTAACTATAACGTGGCTGAAACCTATGGTTCTTTCAATGAATTTCAAAGGTTTTGTAAATGATAATTTTTAAATGTATAAATTATTATATTTCTTTCTTTTTATACTAATTTCTTACATTTATATTATAAATATGTATATTTATTTTCTTTTTTAAATTATATTTCATATTCTTAATGTAAAATAATAAAAAAATCTAAATCCCAATTTTTTTTTTATAAATTAATTTTTCCTCCCAATTTTTTACAATTAAATTCTGTATAATTCTTTTTTCATATTTTTTGTGGTAATCGCACTGTACGCATACAGTTATCGCGCCACACTTTGTACGGTAAATGGTCCTCTGCGCGTAGCCTCGCACTCGTTACGGATACGCTTTGGCCTTGCGCGTCGCATCAACACTTCTGCGTGACGTCATGTACGGCATCCCGTAAGCGTACGGCGCGAAAGTTTCTAATTGTTCAAAAACATATATTTATGTATTTAATGTACATATTAAGGGAAGACATTATCTAGGACAATCATGAAAATAGTTTGTTTTAACTTTTAATAAGCGATTATAACTTTTAAAAGCAATTACGCAAATCGCAGAAGTACGTCATACGTACTCGCATCTTAAGAGCACCGTAAGAGCACCGTAAGAGCACTGTAAGTATACGCAAAGTCATGTGACCATATAAGGAGAGTTTTGATTGGATCATAATACTTCCTATTCCAACTTTTGAAAGACCCCTATCATTTTGATCATCCTACTTGGATTTTCCCAGGAGAAACATCTATTCTGCAGAGCTGTAATCTTTTAGAACTCAGAAAAAGAGAAAAGAAGCCTTCATTTGCAAGTTTTTCTCATATCCGGAGGGGCAGAAAAAGGTGAATGCGCCGAAAGTAACGTTCAAGATCTGTGAGGTTACACTTTCGAGGGTTTACCCCACTAAAAAGTACTCTTTCGGGACAGCCTCAATGGTTCGCCATGTCAAAAATTTACATCCAAATAATGATGCAAGGATGGCAGCACAAAGGTTCCAGGAGAACCCTCAACCTGCAGATCCTTCTACCTCAACTGCACCACCACCTCCTCCGAGCAGTCTGCATCCTATTATTGTGCCTCAGTTTGCGGATCTTACAATTCATTGTAAATTTTGCGGAGAACTCCTTTGTTACGGTGAGAAGTCTATTCACCTCATTGTGAAGAGGAAAGAAGAGCACCGTTGCCCAAAACAATAATATTTTTTTTTTCTTTTTTGTTCCTGTTCCACAGTTTTTTTGTTTCCAGTTTAATTTTTGGGGGTTTTAAAAAAAAACAACTAAAAACTTGCTGAAAAAATACAAAAAAATAGAAAACTAAAAAGAAAAAAAACAGTTATTTTCAGAACTACTTCCACTGACTTAAGAAAGAACTATGGGCCTGATGTAGGTGTCAAAATACCGGTCGGAAACGTCCGAAAATACCGTTTCTGACCGGTATTTTGACATTGGTATGTAGGGCATTGAAAATCCTACAGATTCGGTAATTTTACCGAATCGGTAATTTTACCGATCGGTAAAATTACTGAATCTGTATTTTCCTATGTAGGTAGCACTTCTAACAGTGCTACAGGGCCTTTAGAATTTGTTATTTACCATGTAATACAATTGCATGGTAAATAACGAATTCTTGTGTACATGCACATCTGTGCATGTACACCTGTGCCATGTGACACACATACATGCCCTTAGGGCATGTATGTGTGTGACATGGCACACAAGCCAGAAACAGGGGTGTAACAGGGTGTCAAAGTGACACCCTGTCCCCCTTGGCAATTCAGTATTTTTACCGATTCGGTAAATACCGAATTGGTATTTGCTATTGAATCCTATGGGCTTGATGGCCCATAAGATTCAATAGCAAATACCGATTCGGTATTTACCGAATCGGTAAATACCGAATCTTAACGATTCGTTAAAAAATACCGAATTATTACCTACATCAGATTTACCAATTCTAAAATACCGAATCTGTAAAATTCGGCATTTTATAATCGGTAAATCTAATTTACCTACATCTAGCCCTCTATTTCTATATTAGTGTGTAAAAGTTTGTCAGAATGAATGTGTAGTGCATAAATGAATGAATGAATTAGTAATGTATGGTGAATGTGAAAGTGCAAAACTATAAGAGAGTGCTACAGCATAAATGTATAAGGTGTTACCTATACTATACTGTAGTACCTCTGAAGCATTTCAATGTAACACATCCATATAAATATGTTAGAAGTCTATACTTCAATTTGAACTGCTAGTGAAACTGCCTGGGTGAATTTGTATGTGTTAGGAGCGGATTTACAATCCCCTTGTGCCTCTTTTACACATCTTTTCCGTCACTTTTGTGATGCAGCGGTGGTGCAAAACATGTGCCATGGTGTCTAATATTTACAATGTGATGCATATGGAAGGTGCATCACATTCTAAAGCCCTGCCCTGCGCCAGAAAGAGGCTTTCCTGTGCAGAGAGTAGTGGGGAGAGGGAGTGGAGGCGTTCTGGCAAAGGAACGCCTCCTAAAAGCGACTGAGTGAAATCTATAAGATATCATTCAGTCACTTAATGGCCTCTGCTACGTCAAAACCCTGCACCTGCTTAAAACAGGTGTAAGGATTGACACAGCATTGTGAGCATAGAACCCCAAGAGCATTGCTGGAGCTGCGTTGGGCTTGGAACGCAAGTCAAGCAATGCACCACCTTCACAACACAAATACATCACATATCTGTGCCGTTTTTGCTCTATAATACACCACATTGTAAATACGGTGCATCCATTGTAGTGGTAACACAGTGCACAATAGCTGGCATATCTCTGGAGATGTACCACTTATTGTACATCTGCTGATTACGGTTTGAATGTAGTGAATGGATTACTACACACTGATCAATGAGTCACTACAAAACTATAACATGAATGACAGAGTGCTTGGTGGAAGTGTAGAGATAAAGACTGAGGAATTCAAAATATAAAAGGTAAATTTGGATGTGCATAGAACAGTACATTTTAGGTATCACGAGACCTGGCTTGAGGACTCATCTACACCGGACCTTGTAGCATCCATCCCTCCAACTACGCGGCACTCTATCACAACAGGCCAGGTAGTACCCGAGGGGGTGGAGTGGCCATACTTTACAAAAACTCCCTGAAGGCTGAGACCTTCCTCACAGAAAGCATTGAAGGGGCGGAAGTATTAGGGGCAAAACTCCACTCCTCCTCAGCGTGTGTCACCATCATAATCATGTACCGTCCCCCAAAAACATCGCACAAATGTATTAAGTGGCTGACGGAACTGGCACACGACCTATGCTCGCGTTACCAATGCCTTCTCATGCTGGGAGATTTTAACTTCCATTGGGAATTATCTCCCAAAGAGAGCCAATCCAACCAATTAGACGAGGCACTGGCCGCCTTGGGACTCTGTCAATCCGTTACCGGCCCCACCCATGTAAAAGGTCATACATTGGACTTCGTCTGGTCCTCCCAGGCCCTCATCGGCCCCCCATTTATCATTCCATGCTCTTGGTCTGACCACCAGATCATCTATGGCACCCTCCAGCCTCCTAAGCTGGGATTTTCACCACCCCCCACCCCCCACTTGGAGAAGCTGGAATAAAATCGGGACAGACGCTCTCGTCTCCACCCTTAGAAGACCGAGCCGGCCAGGCTACCCTCCTGGGGATACCAACGCACAAAATAGCGCCCTTATGGAAAGACTAAACACTGCCATTGACACCTTAGCACCCGCACGGAGGGAAAAGATCAGAGACAAGGGGGCCCCATGGTTCAATGAGAACCTTCGCAGCCAAAAACACAGCCGCCAAAGCAAAAGAGCCTGGTGGAAAGTATATGACCCAATCGCCCTGTCAAAATATCTTGAAGCTTTCGCGATATACAAAAACGCTATCCAAACTGAGAAAGCTGTCTTTTATGAAAATAGAATTACATCTGCTCATAATACGCAAAAGAAACGTTCAAAGTCCTGAAAGAACTTAGAGAGGTTAAAGAGCAGAAGCCTCCCTTCGGGAAAGAAGACTGCGATAAATTTCAAACCTTCTTTGCCACCAAAGTGGAGGATCTTCTTACCACAATTGAGAACACTCCCAGGCTCCCATGCCCATTAGAACCAATACTCATTTGTCCCCCTGTGGAGTCAGTCCTCACTTCATTCCCCCTGCTTGCGCACGAAGCCCTGGCCCCACTTCTAGGACGCGTAAAATCTGGCTCACCAGCAGACCCATGTCCACCTAGGACCTATAAGATGGCCTTCCCTGGGATTGAAGAGGAGATTCTATCACTTTTGAACTCCTCCCTTGAAACTGGAGTGGTCCCGAGAGACTTCAAGGAGGTGCGTGTGACACCTCTCTTGAAAAAAGCCGGACCAATATTAAAAACCTGAAGAACTTTCGGCCAATATCCCAGCTTCCATTCCTTTCTAAAGTCCTCGAACAGCATGTGCTCGCCTCTCTTGCATACCATCTGGAGGCAAATCACCTGTTACAATTCAATCAGGCAGGTTTTCGAGCACACCATAGTACAGAATTAGTTATGCTATCTGTACTAGACGGACTGAGACTGCGGGACGACTCCAAGGAACCCCATGCCCTGATCCTTTTAGACTTATCTGCGGCTTTTGATACCGTAAACCACGAGCTTCTTCTGTCAAGGCTGTCTGGGTTTGAGGTTCAGGGCATGGCTCTGACTTGGCTTACATGCTTCCTGAAAGACCGCTCTCAGAGAGTGCAGCTGGTTGATGTGGTGTCCAGACCAGGCACACTCCCATGTGGAGTCCCGCAGGGATCGGCATTGTCTCCCCTCTTGTTTAATGCATACCTCCAACCCCTGCTAGCTGCACTAAACCAGCTGGAGTGTCAAATATATAACTACGCTGATGACACCCAAATTATCATCCAGATCGATAACTCTCCCTCAACCCACACCAGAGTTCAGAACATTCTTAAATTTACAATCAATTGGATGTCGGCCAACTTTCTTAAAATCAATCCAGACAAGACTGAGGTGCTGGCCGTCACCACCGACACCAACCCTTGGAACTGCCTTTTCTGGCCACAAGAGCTGGGCAAATACCCCGAGCCAGCCACAGCAGTTAAAAGCCTGGGCATCAAGATTGATAATAAACTTACTATGGCCCTACAAGTATCAACAATAGTAGGTGTCTGCTCGAGCCTACTGAGGCAGCTGCGGAAACTGGCCCCCCTCCTTACCTTCAAGACCCTCAAACGAGTGGTAGTTGCACTTATTATATCCAGGCTGGACTATGGAAACTCACTCTACCTAGGACTTCCAGACTACCAACTAGCCACACTCCAGATCATTATGAATGACGCGGCCCGATTAGTGTTTAAGGTTCCCCGTCGCACCCATGCCTCTCCCCTCCTGCGCCAACTTCACTGGCTCCCGATCAGGCAAAGGATAAAATTCAAGGGCCTCTGTATCGCACACAAAGCCATTTTCAGCCAGGCACCAAAATACATCAAAAGTAGCCTAGTCAATTGTGCCCCAAACAGAGCACTCCGATCTTCGGAGGCTAGGATGCTTGTCTGCCCCCGCTCTCGCCTGGTCTCCTTCAGGGCAGAGCATTCTCCATTATCATCCCACAGATCTGGAACAAACTACCTGATAATACCCGAAAGGAACACTCCTTGTTTCCTTTCAGGAAACAACTAAAGACCTTCCT
>NW_028250555.1:0-50077 GCF_964263255.1 Lissotriton vulgaris | reverse complement strand
GACTAATGTCTCTAACTTACTACCATTCTGTTTGGAACCAATTAATTAAACTAGCACAGCTTTATTATCGCATTTTCCTTGCTGCTAATAACATTAGGGAAGATTTAAACGAAGCAAGAGTGTATGCACTGTCACAGGTAACACCTAAAGAAAAGATGGCAAAAGAGAAAGCATGAGAGAGGGCAAGAGACACACAGAGAGGAAGACAGAGGTGAAAAAGAGTGGGAAAAGGGAGTTGTAGGCCAGACGAGAATACAATCAATCAGAGTACTTGTAAAGCGCGCTACTTAACCGTGAGGGTCTCAAGGCCCTATGGGGAGAGGGGTGCTGCTACTGCTCGAAGAGCCAGGTCTTGAGGAGTCTTCTGAAGGCGATTTGGTCTTGGGTCTGAAGTATGTGGGTAGGGAGAATGTTCCAGGTCTGGGCTGCGAGGTAGGAAAAGGATCTGCCGCCGGAGGTCGTTCGTTGGATGCAGGGGACAGCGGTGAGGGCGAGGCTGGCGGAGCTGAGCTGGCGGGTGGGGGTGTAGAAGCTGAGTCTGCTGTTCAGGTAGGCTGGTCCGGTGTTGTGGAGTGCTTTTTGTGCTTGGGTGAGGAGCTTGAAGGTGATCCTCTTGTCGACGGGGAGCCAGTGTAGGTCTCTCAGGTGGGGGGTGATGTGGCTGCAGCGGGGGACGTTGACGATCAGTCGGGCAGAGGCGTTTTGGATGCGTTGTAGTCGTCATTGGTGTTTGGATGGGATTCCTACATAGAGTGCATTGCCGTAGTCCAGTCTTGGGCTGATTAGGGCCTGTGTCACCGTTCTTCTTGTTTCGGTCGGGATCCACTTGTACATCCTGCGGAGCATGCGGCGGGTGTTGTAGCAGGAGGAGGTGATGGCGTTGACCTGCTTAGACATGGAGAGGGAGGAGTTGAGGATTAATCCTAGGTTGCGTGCATGGTCAGTGGGTGTTGGTGCTGTTCCCAGTGTGGTCAGCCACCAGGAGTCATCCCAGGCTGAGGGGGTGGGTCCAAGGATGAGGACCTCCGTCTTGTCTGAGTTCAGCTGGCAGACAGTGTCGAAGGCAGCTGACAGGTCAAGGAGGATGAGAGCTGATATTTCGCCATTGTCTAGTTGGCGCCTGATGTTGTCTGTGGCGGCGATGAGGGCTGTCTCGGTGCTGTGGTTTCGTCTGAATCCGGACTGGGACGGGTCCAAGATGTTGTTGTCTTCCAGGTGGCGGGCCAATTGCATGTTGACGATTTTCTCGATGACCTTTGCCGGGAATGGGAGCAGGGAGATGGGCCGTGGTAGGGAGAAGTGGTAAAGGAGGAGAAAAAGTGGATATGAGGAAAAGGAAGAGGCAGGATAATAAGTAAGAGGGAAAGGGGAGGAACGGTGGAAGGAAGATGCAAAGGACTAAATATCTGAGGAAGTGTGAGGGAAAGAACAAGGTAGAGCGAGTTAGAAATTAAAAGAAAGACAGAAAGAAGAGAGATTATTAGAGTATGGGTTAATGGGAACAATGGAGAGTCCTAGCGACAGAGTGATGGAGAGAAAAAAGGAAAGAGGGGTGGATATATTGAGAGAAAGTGAGAAAGAAGAAGAAAAATGTAAGGAAGAAAGAGAAAGAGCAAGAGAAAAAGAGAGCAATAGAGAATGGCAGTAAAGAAGAGGGAGAAGCCTATTTCCAAGGAAAATGAGAGAACAGAGGAAAGAAGTGGAGAAAGTGAGAGAAGGAGTGAGAAGAGTGAAAGGAAAAAAGAAGATATGGAAAGTAGAGGAACATGCAAAGATACGGAAATAGCTGAAGGGTTAACATTGTTTTTTTTTTACCCACTAATGCACCAAGGCCATGTGAAAATCACATAATCTAGAAACAGAGAGATAAGTATCCTGGGAACTGTTGAGACTGACAGCGCTTCCTGAAGGTGCGGCCTGTGGCCCCTGAGCCAAACACAAGAGACATGTTGGCGCACCCTGGTGGAGAGGGGGGTGAGGGAAGCTTTGAAAAGATGGCTTAATTTGAAGTAATGTGCGGCCGGAACACTGCACTGGACCGTATGTGGTAGTAGTATATCCCAACTTTGGAGCCATAGGACGTAGAAGAGCCAGGGTTCCCTCAAGATGAAGGAGGGCTGAGCTCACCCTGGTACACACTGCACCTTGCCCCAGCTTCCTTTCTCTCGCTTGTCATTTGAGAATATCGACCACATCTTCAACACATCCTGGGACAAACCATTAGGACTGGTACATCCATGTTAAGTATATTTGACTATAAACAAATACCACCACTGCCTACACCTAAAGTAATTTGCATGTCCTATGAAGTACCTATAGCTCAGCGCAAACAACGGAACAAATACTTTGTGTCCTCGAAGCAACAGCCTGGACTACAGCACATGACGGGTGACAGAAGGCCTTTTAACCCACAGGGTCTGCAAGCCTACACACCATCCAAGCTCATTCATAGATAATCTCAACTGTTTGAAAGATTACTGGTATTCTGCAGAAGAACAGATAAAAAAGTTCACTAAAAGCTCCTATGCTTTGGGAGGGTAAAGCCCGTCTCTGGGGAGCTCCTCACCTTTTTTTTAAGTTTGATTTTATTGTAGATTAAATTAAAAGGGGGGTAGGGGAGAAAAGAAGAAACAGGAAGAAGGATATGACAATAATTACAATTTAAGGGAAAAACACATTAGCTATTACAATAAAATCTCACATAAGGCAGGTAAATGAGCATGAAAATAACATGAACAAAAATATATACAAAAAGCAAATACACTGTATGGTAATACTGGGAATACATTTTTAAAGCAAAAGGCAATGGTAGTTCAAGGTGGTTTGCGGACCTCAACAGTCTCAGGATCCAGGGAGGAGGTTGCTGGAGCACTGGAGGAGAGATAAGTTACCAAAGGAAGCCAAATAAGATCTTGTTTCATTGCCAGGGAAATGGGAGAAACAAAATTGGTGTCTAGTCGATGATGGAAACAGACTGCGTTCCACCAAGAACGCTAGGACACGTTCGCAGCTTGTTTCCAGTTAGACGTGATAGTGTGGAAAGCAACAGCTATTAAGAGGTCAAGGAGTTGATAGTGGCTTGAAGATCGAGGGAGGCCAGGTGAGACAGAGCCCAGAAAAACAAGGGCAGGGGAGAAGGGAACCTGAAGATGGAAAATCTTTTGGATTTGGGCCCATACTGAGTTCCAAAACCTGGATATATGCGGACAGTCAAAGAGCACGTGTTTTAGGTCCGCTGAGGGAAAAGGGCAAGACCAACAGGTAGGGGGTGTCTCCGGTGAAAAACGGGACAGGGAGTGTGGAGTAAATAAAATTCTGTTATAAATAAAATATAAAGTTTGGGTGTTATTAGCAGTTCTAGGGGTCTTATGAAGTTTGGACCAGACTTTCTCCCAAAGAAGAACCGACCAGCATTGAGAAAGATCAGATTCCCAAGCGGTTTCAATTTTAGATTTCACTCGATCAGCCGTGTAGCGGAAAGAATTGTAAGGGGAAGAAGCAGAGGGGGTAGAGTTTAGTAAGGAGGAAGTGGCTTTACGATCTAAAGGAATATCATTGGAAAGCGGCAATGACTGAAGATAAGAGGTGAGAACAGGGAGGAGTAAGTCATATTGTGAACAGGCACTGGAGGGTAATGAGAAAGAGGACTTGAGTTCGGAGAAGGATAGAGGTACATTATGAGATAGCAATTGAGAGATCCAACACAATCCTCGAGAATGCCAGACCTTCCAATAAATAGTACGATTGCAAATTTTAAGATGAGAGTTAAAGCAGATAGGATGTTCATGGAGAGATAGGCCGCTCGCTTGGTTTATAATTTGGCCAAGTCCCACCATGTCACTCCTCTTCTTGAGTCCTTGCACTGGCTTCCTATCCGAGAACGAGCTCAGTTCAAGATGGGCTGCATTACTTTTCAGGCAAGGACTGGCGCAGCCCCTGCTTTCATTTCTTCGGAAATCAAAGTATATGCCCCTGTCAGGGAGCTGCGCTCTTCCTCCCAATATCTGTTGGCAGTCCCCCGCTTTAGACGCAAAAAGTGGGGGGGCACGACATTTTCCACACTTGCCCCCGTCTTCTGGAACTCTCTTCCCGCTCACCTCAGATCTTCTTCTCAATATTCTTATTTCCGAAAGGCGTTAAAAACTTTTCTTTTTGCACAAGCCTTTCCACTATAATTGTTCCGTTCTGCCTCTCTCCTGATTTCTTGTCTCTGGGTTCTGTACACTTCAGTGCCATGAAACCGCCAGGTGAACGTGCGCTCTATAAATGTTTTAAACTCAAACTCAAACTCATACAAGGGAGGGATATGATAAAGGTAAAAAGAGGAGAAGAAGAGCACGACAATGAGATATAATAGGGGTGTGAAGATGAGCGGCTTAGAACTTGAAGGACAAAAGTTCACGGAAATTGAAGGGAGAAATTAAGGAAGATTCCATAGTTAACCATGTGGGCGGATGAAAGGGAGGATCAGTTGAAAGCCATCGGGTTGTCTGTTTCAGAGAAAAAGCTCAATGATATTCTCTAAAATCAGGAAAGCGAACACCAGCCTGAGCTTTATCTTTTCGCAGAGAAGCAATGGCTATCCTAAAGAGTTTACCATGCCAAAGAAATTTTAAAAGCAGAGAGTCCATTTTTTTAAAATAAGAAACCGGAATACGCATTGGAAGCATAGAGAGGGTGTAAAGAAGGAGAGGAGAGAGCATCATCTTTATAGAATTAAGTCGACCCCACCAGGATAAAAAGAGCGGGTGCCAACATGCAATGGCCATTTCCATTTTCTTAGAAATATAAGCAAAATTCAATTTAAGAGTGTCAGACAGAAGAGGCGCGAATAAAACACCCTGGATATTTAATTTTAGATGGCTGCCATGAGAAACCAGATTGAGCGAAATGATGCTGTTGACATAGAGGATTCAAAGGAAGGACTTCACATTTATCGACGTTTAGGCGATAGCCAGAAATAGCGGAAAAAGAGGAGACTTGCTGCAGTAAGGGAGACAGAGATGAAAGAGGATCGGAGCAATAAAAGAGGATATCATCCGTATAAACTGAAAGTTTAACTTGAGTGGAACCGAAATGAAACCAAGAAATCTTATCATCCTGACGAATTTTGCTAAGAAAGGGTTCTAAAGCCAAAACAAATAGTAAAGGGGAAAGTGGACAACCCTGACCTACACCTCTGTGTAGGGAAAAATATTCTGAGGTCATTCCATTACCAAAAATGGAAGCTTGAGGATTAGAAAAGAGTAGGGAGATAATAGAAATAAATTTGGAAGGAATGCCAAACCAGCGAAGAGCCTGAAACATAAAATCCCACCCAATCCTATCAAAAGCTTTCTCCGCGTCTAAGGAGATAGCCCCGAAAGGGAGATCGAACTGCGAAGCTCTGCTGAGAATATTAAGAAAGACTCACGAGTTGTCAGAGGAAAGACGGCACTTCACAAAACCGGATTGTTCTGGACCTATTAGATCTGGCAAGAGGGGATCCATTTGCGGAGCTAGAATTTTAGCTAGTATCTTATAGTCCGTGTTGACCAGAGAGATCGGGCAATAATTCTTGCAAAGAGAGTGGTCTTTATCCTCTTTGGGAAATAAGCAAATTAAAGCTTGTTGAAAGGAACCGCTCAAAGTCCCTGCAGCAAGAAAGGATTGGAATAAAAGTAGGAGTTTAGGAAGAAGAAGCAGGGGCAAAATGACTGTAGAATTCGATGGTGAAGCCGTCAGGGCCAGGAGCTTTCCCATGCCTTAGCTTAGATACAGCAAGAGAAATCTCGGAAAGGGATATATCAAGATCCAAAGAGTTTAAATTAACGTGGGACGTTGGAGGAGAGGGAAGGAATTGGAAATAGGAAAGAAGATCCGAAGGTGTGGGAACTTGTACAGGGGTATAAAGGTTATCATAGAACTTGACAAATTCAGAGAGAATATCCTTGTCTTTAAAGCAAGATTCACCAGAGGAGGTCCGTATAGATTCAATCTTCGTGCGTTCTTTTCTTATTTTTAAGTAGTTAGCGAGGAACTTCCCCATCTTATTTTAGCCACCATAGTATCGGGAATTGCATTTTAACACCATCACAGCTGATGGTTTTCCCCCTCCTGTGCTGGCCCAGATGTATTCCCATTGTTCATGACGAGCTCAGCTTGTCATGAGTGCACGAGAGGTGTACCTCATGATGAGCTCAGCTCGTCATGAGCATCGAAGGGGTTAATAAAAGATTAGAGGCTGCAGAGCTTAGAGTAGCGCGACTACGCAATTTCCACCCACCCTTACAAAATATATAGGCCCATATCCTTACTGCATTCTACAGCTAAACTAATGGGCTGAAAACTTTTAAATAGACTGAGGGAAGGGCTCAGAAAAAAAGTATTATAATCCAAGGCCAATATGGCTTTAGAAAAGGAACTGGGACAGTGGACCAGCACCTCAATTTAAATTTAATAATAGCAAAATATACGCTTTATGGATTTGTCAGCAGCCGTTGATTGTGTGGTTCATTCTAAGTTGTGGCTAATTATGGAAACTACGGTAATTGAGACTCAGATAATTAATTTAATCTGCGTTTGTATGCTAAAGCTACGGATTGTGTCGGATTTGGTAAGAAAGGAGAATGCACAAGACACTTTTGAATTACTCAGGGTGTGAGGCAAGGGTGAATTCCCACACCCTTTTTATTTGCCTTATATACCAACGCTGTTCAATCTGCTTTGGTAGGGTCTACCACAGATGTCCCCCTTATTAATTAATCTCCTGTCCTGATACTCCTCTATGCTGATGACACAGTGCTGGAATGTACTGTCAATGCACTGCAGCCACTCATAGAGTAGTATGCAAAATGTATTTACAATTTGGACACGAAAATTAACCATACTAAGTATTTTGTTCTTGTGGCAGCTTTCAGACAGCAGAAGCAACCCTGAATGTCTATTAAAGGGTTAAAACTAGGGGTTGTGGATTCCTTCAACTACTTAAGGATCATGTTTGATAGGAAAAAAAACTGGCGAAATATGGTCTCCAATAGAGGAAACCTAATGGAAAAAAATATTGGGGGCCTTTTTATATTTTTAAAAATTTGGACTAAGCCAAACGAAGTAATAAAAAAGATCTATTAGGCAAAAACACTATCAGTTGCCTCTTATGGGGCAGCTGTTTAGGGCACATGTGATATTTCTAAACTTCAGTGTATAGAGAATGGTTTTTTGAAAAACTGGGCATCCCTCCCTCAATCCTGTTCTAACTACAATTGTTACTCAGAGCTGAGTATTCCCTATTTCACAGATAAGATCCGAATTGCACCAATTCTTGTGCCCTTCAATTTGGCGAAAAGAAACTCTGTCTTTAACTAGAGACATCATAAAGGATTCTTTAAATCTAGATGTGAAGGTAAAATAATATGGTTAAAATATATTGAGACTAACCTGCAGGCTTTTGACTTACTTAACTTATATGAGGATCCAAAATTATGTATGTCAAAAACAAAAAAGGAGCTGAAGGTTCAGCCACTAGCCCATTTTAGTGAGTAGAGATATGAGTCTAACTCTGACTTGTGCACAGTTAGACAATACCACATAGCACCTGGTATAAATAATACAACATTTTCTTATTTAGCATTTCTTATGAACCTCCAACACACAGATATAATTTATGGAGATTTCGCCTAAACTATATTCCTCTTATGTTAGGTCATCCATCAAAAACGTATGCAATCGCTGCCCTCCCTCTTTGTCCTTGGACATGCGATCCTATCAGAAAGACCTGCACTTTATATTTTTTTGTAAACTGTACATTCATGAAAGAAACAGATATATTCTCCTCCTTATCCGAAACTTGAATTTTAGACAATTTCGTCCAGCCCTATATTATCTTCAGTCATTACTGAATCATTTGGTGTTTTTCTGCTTGGCCTTTGTTATTTTTATCTACTCTAAGCAGGAGGAGACTACATCCCTAACCTGATATCCAAGACACAATCAAATGCCCTGGCTTGTTCAAAACCTGTGTATATATGTATGAATTATTGTTTTTAGCTTATGATTGTTTTATATATCACAATTTTTACCGTCTTCTTTCTAAGCAGTTTTTAGTCACACATTATCCTAACTTGTAATGTTCGCTTTTAAATAATAATGACATTATGCCTGTAGAATACTTTTTATGCAGGTATTGTATTGGCAAAATAAAGTCATTTTGACTGACTGACTGATTATTTCAACAGTACATCATTTGTGGTGTATGAGTATACAACCAGAGAACAATAAAAGGGAACATTGACCAATAGAACAGATTTCCAGTGACATATATGGCACTTACCATATTGAGTAACCATCTCACTAAAATTTTCACAGACTGCTGGTGTTATGATCACTGCAACTGATGAAGGTTTTCCGAAAGGTGCTGTACAGCTGGAATATTCTGCTGCACCTCGTTTTTACTAGAACATTCAGTGGTACACCCTTTCATGAATTGTTTTTAAGTGCTTTCAATTGGAACTCATCAAATGTGAATACATCTTGGCAGTGCTTATGGGTAGCTGCATGTGCAAATTTTGCACTGCACATATTTATCTCTAATCTTTTACACTGGAGGTAGTCTAAAATACTTGCAGACATCACATTATTCTGTGCTTGCTGGTGTAAAGATATACCTGCATGTGTTTAAAGTGGTTGTGAATAAAAGTTTATTTGTAAATAGTTAAATATGTTGTTTCATATTTATTTGTTTATTAGTAGTGAGTGCAAAGCACAGTGTTCCTAATTGCAATGCAATAGTGTGCAGTTTTCACCCACAATCTTTATGTTTGTTTTATTCTCACTGTTCACTGATGATTGCTTAAAAGGCACACCATTTATGGTTTATGAGTAAAGAAGTAAAAGGGGAAAATTAAATGCTTATTTATATTAATATAAACCTTTACATTATGTGTTTATGCATTGTTGAGATTGTAAGTTACTTTTGTAACTCTATTATTTGTAAAACTAATAAATATTTCTGTGTTTTTCTTTTTAAGCAGATTAACGGCACCATCTATTAAAGTAATGTACTTTACTAACACTTTTTTTCAGTTTATTTTTATAACTTTAGATTTTGAGGATGCCAACTCAGGCACAGAATGCTACAGTTGCTAATGCACCTCGGCACACATCAGTACAGGACGTGACACACCCAGCTGCACACTGAAAGAGGTACTCACACAGACAGGCTCACACTGATACAGCCACTGACACACCTATACACACATATATACAGTCACTGACACACCCAACTGCACACCGACACAGGCACTGACACATCCAGCCGAACACTAATGCATCCAATAGCACACCCAGGCACACATTGATACACCCAGGGTCTTGCCAGTGCAGACTCTAACACACTGAGGCATCCTGCAATGCATACACAGACACAGCCAGGCAAACAGCAATACAGATACTGACCCACCGAGCCAAACACTAATTTATCCAATAATACACCCAGGCACACAGTAATGCATACACTGATCTCCCCAACACCATACAGATGCAGGGCCTGACACACACAAGCATACAGCAATGCATACACAGACACACCCAGACACACACTAATGCATCCAATAACACACAAGTATGCACACACTGAGCCATCCAGAGACTTGCCAATGCAGACACTGACACACCCTGGCAGACAGCAGTGTAAACACTGACACAACCAGCCGAACACTAATGCATCCAATTAAACACCCAAGCAAACATTGATGCACACACAGACACACCCCGGGAATGACCATTACAGACATTGACATACACAGGAATAGAAAAATGCAGGCACTGACACATCCATCCAAACACTAATGCATGCAATAAGACACCTAGGCATACGCTGACACACTCAGGCATAAACCACAGCAGGCTGTGATATATCCAGACATACACCAATACAGACACCGATACACATAACCAAGCACTAATGCATTCATTAACACAGTGATCAAATACACTGATGCATCTAGGCATACACTAAAGCAGACTTTTTTTTACCCAGGCATACACAAATACAGACACTGACACACCCATTCTAACTCTAATGTATCCAATAACACACCCAGACACACACTGATGCATACGGTGACACACCCAGGTTGATACTAACCCATACACTAACACAACTGGGCATATAATAATGCAGACACAGACATACACCAAAGCAGGCACTGACACGCCCAGCCAAACAATAATGCATCCAATAGCACACCCAGGCATAGGCTTATGCACACACTGACACACCCACTCTCACACTGATACAGTCACTGGCACATTAAAACACAGAGTTTGCTTTTTGTTTGACTAGATGGTGGTTCTCAAAGGAATATTTATTTATTGTAATTTAATTATTTAATTTGTTAATTTATTTATTAACAAAAAGTGAACAGGGTAGCAAAAAGGGCAATGATAGGGAAATGCAATGAAGCAACTGACTTCAGTCTCAAAAAATCATTGTGTAGTCACTGGAAGCAAAAATAAAAAAACTAACAGCGAATGCACCAACAGAAGACATTTTTAAAGCAACAAGCATGTGGACATTTGGACAGTGAATAACCATGTCACTCAATTCTTCACAGGCATCTGGTATTTTAATGGCTGCAGCTGATGATGGCTCTCCCAAGGCTGCTGTAGAGGCAGAGGGTCCTGCTACAACTGCTTTCACTTGCATCATCTGGTTGTAGATCATTTCATGAATTGTTTTCAGGTGCTTTCATATGGAACTTTTCAAATGGGAATAATTCTTTGCAGTGCCTAAGTATAACTGAACTGCTTGCTGCAAATATTATACTGCACACATTTTGCTATTACATTCTTTTCCCCAAAAGGTATAGTAAAATGCTTCCACACATCACTTCCTTTTCTGCAAGTTGGTGTGCCTTCCTCCTCATCCTTAGCAGCTTGTGAAAGCTCATCCTGGATAGACAATGTAGCTTCAGCCATTGTGTAAAAGCAGAGCACCACTGGGTCTCAATCCTTCTTCTAGAGACCTAATTGGAGAACTAACTGCTTTTGAGTGTCTTTCTTAATATAGCTAATCAGAAGACAAGGTTTCAGTGTCCTTTTGAGTGAATTTTTGAATCCGGTCTGTAAATTTGTGAAAGTTGGAAAATGAGTAACATTATTGAAAAACAGATATAAGGTGGCTTATATATACTTGTAAATATGCTCACAATGATGTCATTAATGAAAATGAAGGGGTGCACATATTTGCAATAATTTATAACATTTTAGCAGACTCGTGATCAGGATTAAAAATCATGGATTAGTAGTCCGTCTATGCTTACTGACCCGCAAAGGTACAGTGATATGCTAACACTTAAAAAAATATTAATATTTGTTTAATTACATTAAACAAACTTCATATACTTTACAATAACTCATTTCGATAACCCTCAGGACATAGTAACCAATGATCTTGCCCATGACCTTGCAGCCTACCAGATGCCTCTAAAGCTCCATCAAGCCACCCATACTAAAGGGCACTTCCTTGACCCGATCTTTTCAGGTATAGCAGAACTAAAAGGGAAGGAGCCTGTTCCCCTTCTCTGGTCCAGATCACTTCCTAGTCCCTTTTTCATGGTAACCATCCTTCCCATGTCCGAATGTGTTAACATCCTGCACTCAAGCCCGCCAATGGCCTAAATTGAGCATAGAGGAATGGATTCAGGAACTGCATTCTACCATACCTTCACATCATCCTGACCCGTCAAAAGCTAGCGGTGAGTTCCACTTATGGATCGAGAACTCACTAGACATAGTACTACCCAGGAGATCCATACTACAAAAAGTTGGCTCCAACAATTCACCCTGGTTTACTCCTGAACTCTGCAAACTAAAACAGCGGTGTAAAAGATTAGAAAGAATATGGAGGAAAGATTTTGCAATTGAGAAAAAACCTGATTATAGGGCATCTATCATCCTCTATAAAGCAGCACTCAAAGCAACCCAGGCGACCTACTACGAAGAAAAAATGTCATCCTCCTCCAACTCACCTAAAGAAATATTTAGGATCGTAAAAAAAACTTATGAAAGTCCCAGACCCTCCTCTGACACCTGATTCTTCAGGCCTTCGTTGTGAGAAGCTAGCAGATTTTTTTTCTCCACCAAAATTCTGCATATATTGAATCTCCTTCCTCTGGTTAATAATGAACACCTACCCGCGCAGCTCGGAGTAGAAACCAAGAATAATGCCCCCCTACATTGAGACCTTTGCTCCACTCACTGAGGAACTCCTTCCATCTAACCTTAATACGATCAAGAATGGCTCCCCGCTGGATCCTGCCACCTTTTAATATTCTGTAATCTGCAATGCCTATCATTATCTCCCCCATTGTTAACCTATTCAACGCCTCTTTAGCATCAGGCGTAGTCCTTCAGGACTGGAAGATTGCTATGGTGAAAGCATTACTAAAAAAACGCCACCTAGACTCCATGGAGTTGGCAAACTATTGTCCCATCTCCTTACTCCCTGGTATTAGTAAGGTTGCGGAAAAATATGTGACCACCTACTCTCTGAACATCTCAAAACCTTCAAACTTCTTCATTCCTCCCAGACGGGCTTTTGTCCTGGCCAGGGCACAGAGAGTGCACTAATTACGGTGGTGGAGGAGTCTAGAAAGATTCTTGATGCCGGAGGGTCCATAGCCATCATCCTCCTGGACCTAAGTGCAGTCTTCGATACGGTGAACCACTACACCCTGGTACACCGGCTCAAAAAACTGGGAGTGATGGGCAGGGCCCTATCCTGGCTGGAATCTTTCCTCGAAGGAAGATACTTCCAGGTGTTTGAAGGCAATACCCATTCACGACCACTGCCACTTCAATGTGGGGTTCCTCAGGGTTCATCCCTGAGCCCCACACTCTTTAATGTATATATGTCCCCATTAGCTGAGATAGTTGCACCCTTCGGAATTCAACTGACAACTATACGGACGATACTCAGCTTATTGTGGCACTGAACCAGGCAGAGCAGACTCCTATGAACCTGAGCTCCTGTCTTAAAAAAGTCGCTAGCTGGATAAGTTTGTCCCCTCTTAAACTCAATGGTGACAAGATGGAGCTCATGTTGCTGGGCAACCAAGCAATTTAAATCCACATACTCTGTGGCCGTCCTGTATGGGGCCCGCACCAATTCCAAAAAAGGAAATAAAGAGCCTGGGCTTTTGGCTTGACCACAAGCTCACTTTTAGAGCCCATGCCAGAAAAACTGCTGTCATCTGCTTTGGCCTACTTCGGTCAACACGCAAAATACTGCCCCTGCTACCTGGTAGTTCAAAAACAATCCTAATTCAGGTGCTTATCCTATCGAGGCTGGACTATGGAAATGCCCTTAATTTAGGAGCATCCATCTCAGTAATCCACAAACTTTAGGTGGTCCAGAACTCTGCAGCAAGACCCCTCACAGGCACAAACAACCGCTGCTCAGCTAACCCGGCCTTAGAAAAACTCCACTGGCTCCCGATACAAGAGCAAAAACACTTTAAAGCTCTTGCGCGACCCTTGACCCACCAGGTAGCTTGCTCCCCCTCCGCACAGCACCGCCTGTGTCTCCCTGCCCCAGCTGCCACTGCTGAGGAAGTTTGAGGCCCTCCACCACCTGCAGGCTACCACCTGCGCCTCATCCCTGGTGGCCAGTGGTAGGCAGTAGGTAGGTTTGTTTATCCTCCACTTTATTGCTTTTATTGTATTGCCTGTATTTTCATTGTTGTGTCTGTGACTGCTGTTGTCTGTCTTACCCCACTGCCTGTACGTGGTCCGTGCCCCTTTTTCTTCCCTCTGTTCCCCTCGCTGTCACCGTGCTCTCTCTGCTCGGTCTTTTCTCCTGTACCTCTCGCTGCCCCGTGACTGTGCCCGGTTTTCCCTTCTGTTCCCCTCACTGCCCCCGCGTCTCTGCCCGGTTTTCCCTTCTGTTCCCCTCGCTGCCCCCGTGCCTCTCTGCCTGTTCTGCCTTCTGTTCTTAGCTGCCCCTGTATTTCTGTATTCTGTATTTTGCCTCTGTCCCACCTTTTTTTTCCGGTATTTCTGTGCCCTTTTGCCTTCTGTGCCACTCATTTTTCCCTTGTTTTTGTGCCCCTTTTGCCTTCTGTTCCACTCGTTTTTTGTGCCCTTCTGCCCTCTGTTCCACTCGCTTTTTTGTGCCCTTCTGCCCTCTGAGCCACTCGTTTTTCCCTCATTTCTGTGCCCCTTTTGCCTTCTGTTCCACTTGTTTTTTGTGCCCTTTTGCCTTCTGTGCCACCAGTTTATCCCTCGATTTTTTGCCCCTTTTTACCTTCTGTTACCGTCGTTGTCCCTCACCAACTTCGCCGTTGAGTCCCCTGCTGCCCCTGCCCCCTGACGGCCCACTGCCCATTCGTTGCCTCTGCTTCCCAGCTGCTCCTCCCTCCCACCTCCCCATATATGCCGGCCGTAGGCGCGCATAAGGCAAGCCCGTCTGTGTCCGTCGGTGCCTGGACCGCGCCCAACACTAGATCCCCTGGCCCCCGCACGATGACCGCTACGACTACGAGGCCAGCACTCTGCATGCTCTCAACTCCAGACGGAGCCACACCTGCTTCAAGGCTGCCCAAAATACACACACAGCCCCTTCACCTGCCGGAACTGCAGCTACACCAACATCCGAGCCAATGAACCACCCGCCAAGAACGACCCAAAGCACCTCCGATTCATACTACTGAACACCTGCTCCGCATGCAAGCATGCCATCGAGCTCTGGGACCTGCTCGACACAACATCCCCGGACGTCGCCTTCCTGACAGAGACCTGGTTTAACGCCTACTCCGCACCCGACATCGCCATAGCCATCCCAGACATCATCCACAAGAACAGCACTAGGGTCTTGACTAGCACCGACGACACGCTCAGCACCGCTGAACACATGCATTTCCAGATCCAAACAGACCCTAACTCCACCCTCAGAGGCACCCTCGTCTACTGACCCCACGGGACCCTGCCCGCAGTGGAGTGACTTGATCAGCACTCAGGCCCTGATCTCCACCGACTACATCCTCCTCGGAGACCTGAACTTTCACCTTGAGAACAACAATGACAACAACTCCACAACCCTGATTGATAACCTCGCCAACCTCAGACTGAAGCAACGCATCACAACGCCCACCCACTCTGCCGGCCACACGCTCGACCCCGTCTTCTCCTCAATCCCACTTGTCTCCGTCAGCCACACCACCATCCAGTTCACCTTCCAGAAGCCTACCACACACCACAGCACCCAACAGATTCCCTGCTGCTGCTGGAGCAAAATCACTGAAGACCAACTACACGCAAACCTCGCTCTCAGCCCACTCACTGAACCCTTCAACACCGATGACGCTGCCCACAGCCTCAGACACTGGATCGAGGATTGCACCAACACCCTCGCCCTGCTGGAGAAATTCCCCCACAGAGATACCAGCAAGAGGGCCAGCTGGTTCACCCCAGAACTCCTAGCCTCCAAGCAAGCCTGCTGGAAACTAGAGAAGAAATGGCACAGTGAACAAACTCCGGACAGCCAAGCAACCACCACCACCTCATCAGGGTGGCCAAGAGGACCTCCTTCAAAGACCACCTTGACAACAATGCACACACTAGCAAGGAGCTCTTCAACATTGTGATGGAACTCTCCAACCCCAGATCCAACACCAACGACATCCTGCCATTGCAAGCCCTGTGCGACTTCCTCGTCACCTTCTTCCACCGCAAGATAGCACTGGGGGCAGCCCGACACCCACCGACCACACACGCAACCTGGGAATCATCCTCGACTCAACGCTCTCAATGACCAAGCAAGTCAACGCTGTCTCCTCCTCCTGCTTCAACACCCTCTGCATGCTCCGCAAGATCTACAGATGGATCCCGACAGATACAAGAAAGACAGTCACCCAGGTCCTCGTCAGCAGCAGAATCGACTACGGAAAGGCCCTCTACGCTAATCAAACGACTACAACGCATCCAAAATGCCTCGGCACGACTGATCCTCGACGTACCACACCACGGCCACATCACCCCCCACCTGAGAAACCTGCACTGGCTCCCCGTCGACAAGAGGATATCCTTCAAGCTCCTCATCCACGCACACAAGGCACTCCACAAGACTGGCCCAGCCTATCTCAACAGGCAGCTCTCCTTCTACATCCCCAACCGCCAGCTACGCTCCGCCGACCTCTCACTCACCACCGTCCTGCGCATCCGAAGAACAACCACCAGTGGGAGATCCTTCTCCCACCTCGCCGCCAAGACATGGAAAGCCCTCCCACTGAGCCTATGACAAACCTAGGGCCAGCTGACCTTCAGGAGGATACTCAAGACCTGACTGTTACATCAGTAGCGCCTCCCCCAAGTGCCTTTAGACCCTCGCGGGTATGTAGTGCGCTTTACAAATGATTGATTGATTCCATCGCACATAAAACATTTCAGGGCAAAGGTCTTCCCATTATCAATATTCTTATCAAACCCTACAAAGCTACCAGGAGTCTCAGGTCTAATGAACTGCATCTGATGTGCCCATAATCAGGAAGGCCCGAACAGGAGGACGCCTTTACTCCTATAACGCTTCCAGGCTCTGGAACTCCCTGCCTCTCCCCATCCGTCAGGAAACCAACCACCTATCATTTCGCAGACAACTGAAGACATGGCTTTTCTCATAATTCCATCTGCTCCTCACTGAGTGTCGACAGCACTGGGATGCCTCCGGTTAGCCATGCGCGCATTCATTAAAAAAACCATACTCAACAACTACATATGTGATTTTTAGGCGTTTAAATGTATAAAAAGTACACTTATAAAAAATAATGTCAAGAATGCAAAAAAAAACCTAAATTTAAAATCAAAATAATAGTAATACACTTAGTATTAAAAAGTACCCCAAAAATTAACTATAAAAACTAAACATTAGAGGGGCATAATACTTTGGAAATGGAATTTGGAAAGCCTTTGAAATTGAGCCATTCATAGCTCCCCCACCCAAATCAGAATTATGTGCATGTGGCAATTTACAAAGAGAATTGCCATATTTGGTTTGTTCACTCCGATTGTGGGAGAATCACACCAATTTATCCAGCTGGTAATTCTAGCTAGAACATTCACAACAGGCGTTGGCTCCAGTAGTAGCTAAGCATCACTCCCTGTTTTTATAAAGAGGGGAGTATTTTTTTTGCCGTACTGCCAGAATTTTTTTTTCCTCTACTCTTCTGCCTCACCTTTAATTCCTCCTCCAGGTCCTTGAATATATTTAAAAACCTGTTCAGAGCAGGTGGCACATTTTTACATTAAAACCCCATGGACTGTTGAATTCTAATTCAGTTTACTCATTGTAGATACATAAATCAGGAATTCGATCTGTACTATCAAAATCGATCATGATACAGCCCATGGAACTCTAAGAAAAGAGAGAAGTGAATGATGTCTAGAGAAATCAAATCAATTACTGATAACACTAGTAAAATTATATTTATTTGACCACTAAACTCACATACATTTAGTGGCAGACATTTTAGAAGTCTTATTGTTTGTGTCCGGATGGAAAAACGCCTACTCCAGATGCATTCTGAGTTTCATCATGTCTTGCTGCTATTTACAGTCCTGAGTAGTTTGCACAGATGTATTTGTATATTATGTTCTCCATGTAAAACAGTTATATTCGCAGTCTCCCTTTAAATTAACAGCAGCATCAGAGTAATGAATAATGACATATACAATCACCATAATCCTTCAAGTGAGGAAGGAAGAGGAAAAATAAACATCAATCCAATCCTACAATAGTTTATAAAGAAGCAGTCTTTTCACTCAAACAAAACTCCTCACACTAAAAAACATAGACAAAATGGGAAAACTTAAACAGCAACAGAAATTAAAGGACTATATCTCTGGTCTCAGCCAAGGAACCTGCTTGAATGGGTGTATAGAAACACATCTTGTAGATGGTGCATTGGGGTCCTTTCAAGGTTTCCTATGAAATACTTGTGGTAGAACTTTGAACTCAATTAAGATAAATGTACTACCCAATAGGAATTTGCTGGAGGAAACAACAGATAATATAAATAACATCATAAAATTGTCCAAGACAAAACAAATCAATACCAAATAGAAGAGTGATTATGTTAACATAGGAGTCTTCAATACAATCAAGACATCCTTCGCGAATAAGTAGGAGAATCGGAATTTTATATCAAGTGCAAAGGTTCTAATATTCTGGTTTGATGCACATCCAGTACTGAAAAAGAGCAAACAGTTTACAACAACATCTTCTAAATCTCCAGCTGAGTGTGCATTTAAACTGTTTGTACTAAACCCCACCAAGAAAATTACCCTTCAACCTCCGGCCGAGTGTGCATTAAAACTGTTTGTTCTAAACCCTACCAAGAACATCACCCTTTTATCTAATCGTAATGTTTTCAAAAGGATATTGAAAATTGAGGAGAAGACAGTCTCAAAGGAGCTCTTCATGACACATAGGGCCCAATTCCCAAATGTAAATATACAGAGATAATTGTACTCATGTGCACTTTGAGGTATATTTACTACTACACCTAGGTGTAACTCTCCAGTACTTTGCTATTCACCACATCCAACAGAATTTATGAGTATAAAGTTACTATTAGTGGGACTGATTCACAAAGGTAAACTTTCACATTTGTGTGTTTCCTCTTTTTTGGTATTCACAAAGAAGGATTTAATATGAAAATTAAGTATGTGAAGACTTTGCAGTTCGCCTGGGAACTCCACGCATGAAAAGCCACCTGTTTTTTCAGACAGTATTTTTGCTGTTTTAGGACTCTGCACACCTTATCAATGCTAACAAGTGATAAAGTGATGTGCTCTCTTCTTTAAACATGTTGGAATTGGCTTATGTCTGTTTTGGCACATTTAATTTACTTTTAAGTGCCTAGTAAAGTGGTACTACCCTGTACCCAGGCAGTGTAAAACAAGTAAGAAAAACTAACCGTGAAGAAGGGTCTAAGGGGAAGAGTTTAAAGACCTACTTGCATCCTATCCCCCAATCTAACTAGTAAAAACACACAAAGGATGCTAAGGGTCTGGCTAAAGCTCAAGAAATCTATATACTCCCAGGTAATGTATGGAGAGCTAATCAATGTGTTCAGAGGAACATGGACACAGAAAAAGAAGTAAGAATACCCCTCAGCTCACCCATTGGTGGAATCTCGTCATCTGGGTTTTTCTGTAAGAACTGGTATCCACTAGATCCTTCACTGAATCTTATTGTGAGGAGTGCTAGAATAGGATCCACCAGTGAGAGAAAGCCAACAAGATCAAATGGTGGTGTTGGTAGTGAAAAGGAAGGGTTGCAGTGCACAGAGAATTGTGAGAAATTCTAAATCAAAAAGTGATTAAAATTGCCTGTTATGACGCCAAGAGTAAGACTTTATTAGGAGGATCCTCATAACGGCAAGATTAAAAGCAGAGTGATGATAGTATGTCAGCAAATACTACTATCAGTAGGTGGAATTTATATGGTCAACATGTTTCAGCCTCACAAGGCTTTCTTCAGGACCTGTAAATATTACACTACTGCAACAGTGAAAAATAATATAAGTGAACCATGTAGATAAAGACCTACCGTTAGTAGAGTACTATATGGTAGTCTAAGATCATGGTTAAAGGAGTTCTCTTCTGAAACACAGAAAACAGACATCCACAAACAGATATTATCATTTGTAAGAAAAACGATATATAATTATAGATGTAGAGGAGTATAAACATATATGTATATAGTGTTTATTTTGCATTTTGTCAAAAACCTCACCCAAAAAGTTGTGTGGAACAAGCCTCACCTCGCCTGGCACTCGCTCAGATTTTTGAGGCCCCTCTCTAGACAGATAGGGAAGGAGAAAAAACACAGACAATTTTGCGTATGTCATACTCCCTCGCTTTTTAGAAAATACTCTGATGTGGGGTGAACATAAAAAGAGAAGAAGACTCCAACAAGCCTAAGTAATTCAGTGATCTAAAAGACCCAGAGGTTGTTCTATAAACCATATCACTAAATCCATTCATCTAGGAAGAGCTTTTAAGAAAACCCGGAGCAACACAGTGCTCCCATGATTAGCATTTTATCTAAACTAAGGATGGTAAGATGTGAGGCCACAACTCTCACGACCCAAGAAAACCACAGCTGTTGAGCCAAAAACCGTTCATTATGACTTCAAGAAAGGAGGGATTCTTAACAGAAATTGCATCGTTCCATCACCGGGCCACCAACCTGTCCGTCGTTGCCTCTGGCTACTAACTGAGCCGAGGGAAAGGTAATGGACAAGGTGACCCGGATGGCTTTAAACGATATATGCGGACCGGAGAGGAGACTGTAAAAAAACTCCTCCTCCGTCCGCTGATTGGTTGTTATAGAAGAGCTGGAAATCGGAAGACGTCTAGTCTTCACGTTCGACGAGCTAACATGAATGTTTCTCAGGATTTGCTAGCTGATTGGCTGTCTACTGAATGCGGACATGACTCAGACTGCCCGGATTAGCGCGGACCAGAAAGGAAGCCAAAGAAAGCGCCGTGTAACGCGGCGTAGGCATAGGCGCGTCCACGTGTGTTCGTCTAACATGAATGTTTCTCAGGATTTGCTAGCTGATTGGCTGTCTACTCGGATCTCGGTTGTCAACCTAACTGTAGGGTCTGTGGTAAGTAGGGTATAGGAGTTGGTATTTCCTAGTTGTCTCAGGCATTAGGCTCGATAAGTGGTGGTGTCGAGAATGACTATCGCACCACCCTTGTAGGCAGGTTTTATCGTGATGTTTTTGTCTTTGGACAATGTATCTATCGCCAATCTTTCCGCCCTAGAAAGATTCTGGTAGGTGTCATTTTTGGACAGATCCAAAGAACTAATCTCGTGGACCACAGCCTTTTCAAAGGCCCCCACCATGGAGGGTACCTGTTGCAGAAGGGGAGTGAATGTCGACTTCCTCTTGAGACCCGTGTTTGTTTCACTATCTGTTTGGACTTGATCCTTTGTGTTGTTTGAAAAGAAGAAGTGGAGACGGACTTTGTGAAAGAATTTTTCAACTTCACCACGTAGCTGAAAAGCATCCCCACAGTATGTGGGGACAAACCCAAGTCCTTTGTTAAGGACTTGGTGCTCAGTGGGGGTCAAAGTACGTGAGCTCAGGTTGACTATAAGATCCTCATCGCTACCTGGGGTGGTTATTATTGACCCCGTCTGCTGCGAGTGTTTGGGGGATCTTGTTCGTGTTCCCATTGTACTTGTGCTTGCAATTGCCCCCTGCGTCCGCCCCTGGTACAGCCACGGCCCTGACCTAAAAAAGCCTGGCCGTCAAAGAATTAGGGCTGTAGATGGTAGTGGGGCATAGGTTGAGGAAATTGTGGATATCTCCATGGAGCAGGCGGCCACCAAGGGCCTTGTTGGTAGTAATTTCCTTGTCCAGTTCGTCTGCCGTTGGGTTAATTGAATTGACCTCTCCCTCTCCATTGTGGCGTCCCACTCGTCCCTGCCTCAGAGTCACTAGAGTCAGGGTCTGATGAAGAGGTTGAATAATTGGACCCATATCTTTTACACTTCTTGGTGAAATCTGGAGGTGTATAGCTCTCACTCGTATATGGATAGATCCTCTCAAGGGAGAACTTAGCCAAATCTTTTTTGAATTTGTCAATTTTAGCAAAAAAGATAGAATCCCTGTATTCTTTGTTAGTCTTATTGGTCTCATCTAATTGTTTCTGAAATTGTTTTGTCGTGAGTGTGGTTTAAATCTGTCCTTCTAATACTTGTATTTTGATGAGGATAGCATCAGGATAGCATCACTCATGCCCTTTAATTCAGTTACAAGTCAAACCAACCTCATGACCTGTGCTGCACCTTTGACATTTTATTGTGACTAGGTTACGAGTTTCTACCAAGCTTATGCAAAGGTCACGGATATCTACCAAGCTAGTATATGGGTCTCTTGCCCAGGTATTTCTGAATGTCTGCCCTTTATTTTTCAACTTTATTTCCCGCGTATCATGGGTCCAGACATACAGTAGACTGATCGGTCACATGTTGTGGCGTAGAAGCGATCCATGCGCACTGTGATTTGCATGCCCTTTGTTCCGATGTCACATCGGTTGGATACACTGGCAATTTCTCGCTGTGACTAAAGTTGATTGGTTTAGAGTTCTAGCCCCTCATTGGTATGATTCTTTCCAAAAATATCTTTATATTTGGTTTCCTATGAGCATGTAACTTTTACGATCAATATTGAGCATTCGATATGTGACAAGAGTTTTCGTTCCTTGTTGATGTTTCTATGGGGCCAGTCCATGTGGGGCTTTCCGCAATCTGTTTGTATAAACCAATCAGCAGACGAACACACGAGGACACGCCTACGCCGCGTTACACGGCGCTTTCTTTGGTTCCCTTTCTGGTCCGCGCTACTCCGGGTAGGCTGAGTCTTGTCCACATTCAGTAGACAGCCAATCTGCTAGCAAATCCTGAGAAGCATTCATGTTAGACGAACACACGTGGACACGCCTAAGCCATGTTACACAGCACTTTCTTAGGCTTCCTTTCTGGTCTGCGCTACTCCGGGCAGGCTGAGTCATGTCCGCATTCAGTAGACAGCCAATCAGCTAGCAAATCCTGAGAAACATTCGTGTTAGCTCGTAGAACGTGAAGGCTAGACGTCTTCCGTTTACCGGCTCTTCTATAACAACCAATCTGCGGACGGAGGAGGAGTTTGTTCACAGTCTCCTCTCTGGTCCGCATATATCGTTTAAAGCCATCTGGGTCACCTTGTCCATTACCTTCTGGGTCACCTTGTCCATTACCTTCCCCTCGGCTCAGTTAGTAGCCAGAGGCAACGACGGACAGGTTGGTGGCCCGGTGATGGAACGATGTGAAAGTGCCTAAATGCAATTATGGCGAGTGAGGGTGGCACAACCTCCCACAAGGAGAAAGACAAAATGGAAACTTCTCTTGTTAGAAAAAATACTAAAGTAAAATTTCTCTGGAAGAATCAGTCTTTAATTTCACCTATCTCTTGCATGTTTTTAACAATCAACAAAGATACCCCATATTTCTTAAAGGACCCAGTCTGGACTATTTTATCCATCTTAGTTGACACAAATTCCATTCCAGCTCCAATCTCCCCAATTACATGTATTAGGAGTACCGACCAGGACTTAAGTTTCAATACTGGGCCTTCCAAAGGGCCGTGGACAAAGTGGTCAACTCAGTGCTGGTTGAAAACAAAGAGCCTACTTGTGGATTGATAACTGACCTCGAGCTACTCTGATTGAGGTCCCTGTCACAACTCTCTTCAAGTCCACCTACACCTCAAATGTCGCCCAGTCTACTTCTGCAAAACGGCATTCCACTGCTAATTGAGGTCAGAGTAAAATTCAGCATCGGGCAAAACAGCCAGGAAATGCAGCAACACACAGATGCCCAAAACCAATCTCACCATACAGCAAATGGGCAGCTGCAACAGGTGAACAACAGACCTGAACTGGGGTCACCTCAACCCACTGACAACTCTTTTCCTGAGCAAGCTATGGGTGACTTATGGTCTTGAAAGAAGAGTGCCAATATGGTCTGATCAGTGCGCAAGTAACGCACACTCACAAGAGGAAGAGGAAACTAACAGCTGGAGAACTCTGGGACTCACTAATAACCTGTCCACTAAGACCCACATTAAACAATTTAAAGTAAACACAGGGAGATCATGCAGGGTCATCCACAGTATATTAGAGCCCAGGAATAACTAATAGCAAAATAATAGAAAACCTCCCAAAAATCAAAGCACAGCAGAAGCTAGGGCCATTTGGGACATCCTATTCAAAACATATCAACTGACATTATATGACCTGACATATCAATCAAACAGAAGGAATTTCCTTGCTGAATGTCATGGCAAAATCAGATTACAGAATTGACCAGAAGCTGGCTAATTTAAACAATCTTATGATCCGGGCACAAAATTATGCGATAGCAACCTATATAGATTGCATCAGTGCCCTTCTCATAAATAAATTTGCAACAATTCCAGATGTTCTATCTAACCTAATAGAAGACCTAAAACGAAACTTGACGTTCTCTGCTGCAAAAGTGATTGAAACTCACTGGGACCACAGACTCAGGATTGTGGTAAGACTCCTGATTTTAGTCGACCACATGAATGTCTGGAATAGAGGGTAACTGCCAACCCCTAATGCCAACAGAGGTGGCACATTCTTTCACTAAAGAGAATAATAATCCATGGGAAGGCCCCACCTGGAACTCCCTACTATTCCTCCTTTGGCAACCAGAGAACTGTAAAAAAACTGAGGAAAAAGCAACACACAATAGAAAAGTAGCCTAATAACCTATTCTTGCACTAGCATAAGCAACACAATTGGCAACACAATTAATCTCAAAGAAAAGACCATGAAAGAAAAGGAAGCTATACCCCTTATTTGACATTTTAATCAGGGAAAACAGCCCTAAGCAACATTCCCCTTGATGTGCATGAGACCCTCATCCTAGACCGGAGCCTGGACACTGCAAACCTAAGCTACCTCTCCTCCTAAGGATAAGTGCCAAAATGAGGAGTATCAACCTCACACAGAACAAACGGCTGACTTTGGGGAAAGCCTAGAAGGCCGCCAAACAAATCACCCTCCATCCTCCTAATGCTCGACATACCCCAAGGTGAATGAGCCTCTGCTGGCCCAGTGGCAGACTTCAACTGCTATTAACCTCCCGGAGAAGATCACCTGAACGTCCCCATGCCCGGTTAACAAGCTGGTAAGGATCCTGAGAGCCCAGTTTGAGAGAATTGGCTGAACTGCATCCTCAAGCTGACGATAGCCAACTAGTCTTCACCACAGAATTTAAATCCCAGGGGAGACCACATATTCTTAATCGTGGTACCATCTTGAAACTTCTGTAGGCAATTAAATCTCTTAAAAAGGTAACAGCTGTAGACATTGAATCAATCTCGCCACTCACAGGCAACAAAGCGCAAGAATCTACCCTTGTGACATGGGAATCCAACACGCCAGCCTGGCAGGTCCGCCTGGAGAAAGAGTGCTTTTCTGGTTGATGAATCAAGATAAGTAAGCCTTGCCCAGCAGCCGACCCAGTCCGTTTACCCAACAGAATAGGCTTACCAATGCAAGGCTCTGAAGGCAATAAACAAATACACTCAGTCCTCAGGCACTCTCTTGGTAAAATGGTTCCATCCTCCTCTTCACTTCGGGCAAACTCTGGGGCATATTATCAAGGAACGGCATTATTATTATTGCCGCATTAGCGGCAGGAAACTGCTGCTAAAGCGTCGATAATGAGCATGATAATATGCCCTTGTGAATTCCCATAGAATCCCATGTTCTGGTGTTAACATGGGCTTCTATTGTAATTTTCTACGGCATAGTATCAAGCCCATTATTGCCGCTTTAGCAGCAGTTTCCTGCCGCTAAAGCAGCGATAAGTTTAACGCTGTCCTTGATAATATGCCCCCCTGTTCTTTCAAACTAACCTTGGGATGGCTATCAGCTGCCCTACATGGCAGCAGTTGACATTGACATCCTAAAACATCTCCAATTGTGTTTCTAATACTAGTGTGAGAAGTGGTTACTAGACTACTCTTCGATTTATTTTTTGTCTTCTGTTGCTGTTTCCTTATTTTTTTGTCAATTGTTTCTCTGGTTGCCCATGGGGGGAATAGTTAGAAGTTGCAGGTGGTATAAAAATGTCACATTTTAATGATAACAAGGAATAGGGGGGAGAAAGAGGTTAAACCAGACTAGGTCGGCCTCCAGTCAGTATCAGAAAATCAGGAACCCACTTTGAAGGGTTCAGAGACCTAGTTGGTGTGTGTGGTTACTGGCAATTTTGTCAGTGTGTACCAAAATGAGAAAGAAAAAATTATTTCTAGAGTCCCCTCACTCACCGGGGTTTCCCCACGGTGACATGCTTCATCATTGGGGCCATCCCAGTTCTCTACGAAAAGGGGCGTGCTGCGACTAGCGAACTACGCATCAGCACTATTTTGTGAAACGACTATGTGTGGTGTAAAGTGTTGTGGTGGTGGAGTGGATGTGTGATTAAAAATACCGTGCTAGTGGGCCTCAACAATTTATTCTGCTCCTAGTTTAGTATGTTAAAATGGGGTAACACTGTATTCTAACCTTAAATTTGGGCTCGATCAGTGTTCTGTGGTTGACATATTTCAAGCTCCCCAAGCTTTTTATCAGGACCATACAGGGTCCAGCCCTGTATTTTCCACTCCATTATTTAAATAAATAGGTTGTGTTTCAAAATTATTTGTTGTACTATGCGCTGTTAATGGTTAAACATGCGTTTGTATACATATGATTTGTATCCTATTCGTATTTCTGTAAAAGAGAATGACACTTGGTTAGTGGCAAACATCCCCCCTAAAGAGCAAGGGGATCACACATGTAGCTCACTTTGTCTAGGGCGTGAGTGTGCCTTGTGCACCATATCGGTGCGTGCAGGCTCTCAAAACCTGTGCAAGTATAAAAAAGAACTGTGAAGAAAGAGGTTTTTGTGAATTCACACATTTAAATGACACAAGACCTAATGTGACTATAGACACGACACACAACATATATACATAAAATATTGTCATGGCAAAGGGCATATTTACATGTATGAGTGTTAGGTTACACTTCATGGTCTCAGGCGAGGGCAGGATCGCCTCGTGGAAACATTGCTGTGAAATTTAGAGATGATAGTTACATTTCTTTCTCATCTGTAACTGTGCGTTTTTATCATGAAGAGTTCGAACCTTTAAGGACTTGAAATTACAGCATTATTTCGCGATGTTCTACTTACTTCCTATCGGCAAACCCGCTCGGTACTACCTGTTCGATCCTCACCCGACCGCATATTAATGCTGGAAGGGTACGCCGGTGTATTTAGCATCACCGCGCTTCCGGGTTCGGAGCGTTTACGAACAACTAGACCGTTCCATATGTGGCGGCCATCTTGAAAGTATGTCGATCAAGTGGGCACGAGTGTGATGTAAGATCAATTGTAGAATTTGTATTTGGCCATGTTTTTGAAAACAGAGTTTTTTGTTAATGCCCCAATGTTGAGCTTTCGTTTCATATAATTTAGAACACAGTTTTTAGAAAAGATAAAAAGTCATTATTTATTTCGAATAGTTGATCGGGAAAGTAGTTGAACCCATCAGGTTTAAGGTTCTTTAAGTTTTGGGTTCTGTGATAGTAGTATATTACTTTCCTTTGCAGCTATATGGATTTGCTTACTGTTTTGGATAAAGTTCAGAAGGTTTATTAGATATTGTGAATGGTCCGAGTGATTCAGAGAGAGAATAATAGACCTCCATGGTGTATTGTTGTTTTCTGTTGGTCACGTTAGATTCTGAATGCGCCCCATGGGATTTCATCGTTGAGCCCAACGGTGTCAGTGTGTAATCGGAACACCCATCTTTGTTCTCGTTTATGGAGAATTCTGTCGAGGTTGTCCTTGTTTTTTACTGTTTCCAACACCACCCAAGTTAAGTCATTGGGTGTGTGGTTCTGCTCGATGAAGTGAGTAGTCATCCTGGTGGTGGCTCGTTTGCACCTGATGTTACTCCTATGCTCCACTATGCGGGTACTGACCTTTCTTGTGGTCATTCCTACATAGTGTAAGTTACATGTGCATGTTATTAGATACACCACTCCACTGGTGTTGCAATTGGAAAAACCTCTTAGTTCCCATTTTGTAGCGTTGTTGAAGGTTACAATTTTTGTTGCAGATGTTAAGTGACAGACACTACAATTGTTACAGGGAAAATGTCCACTTGGTAGTGGTTGGGTTCTTATTGTCTGGTTTGTGGGTATGGGGCGAGTGTGAACTAGGAAATCTTTCAAGTTTTTCCCCCGGCGGTGGCTGAACATAGGAGTGGGTATGGTCAGTCCTCCACTGTTGACCATAGGCCAATGTTTTTTGATTATTTTGGCCACTGTGTCTGACACTTGGTTGTATGTAGTAATGCAGATTGGTCTGGTGTTTTCTGATTCTGTTTTCTCTTTTGGTTCCAAAAGGGCATTCCTGTTATTGTTTCCAGCCCGTTTTTTGGCTTCCTTAATCAGTTTGCTAGGATACTTCCTGTGTTTCAGCTCATTACTCAGATCTTCTGCTTGGATCAAGTAATCATCTTTGTGGCTGCAATTCCTTCTTAATCGTAGGAATTGCCCGAAAGGAAGATTCTGTCTGCGGTGGCGAGGATGAAAACTGTCATAAGCTAAGAGACAGTTACGTGATGTCTCTTTGAAGTGGGTTGTTGTGACAAGTTTACCTGATTCAGCATGTATGTTCAAATCCAAGAACACTAAATTGGTCTTACTCATTGAGCATGTGAAATTTAGGAAGGGATCTTGTGTGTTAAGCCAAGTCAAGAATGTTTTTGCTTCTTCCTCTGTGCCTTGCCAGATTAAGAAAATGTCATTGATGTAACGTTTCCATTCCAAAATATTGTGTCTGTAGGGGTTTCTCTCATTCAAAATTTTGTTCTTCTCCAATTGATGAACATACAGGCCCGCTATGCTCGGCGCAAAAGTGCTGCCCATGCTGGTCCCGTGTTGTTGTTTGTACAGTGTGGTTTCGAAACGGAAAAAATTCTCAGACAGTGCTGGCTGGCAACATTCCATCACTACATGTCGTGGGGTGTGGAATTCCCATTCACTCTCAAACAGTACTTCTTCCAGTATTTGTAAGGTCTCTGTGTGTGGCAAACTAGTATATAAACTTTCCACATCCAGGCTGATGAGGATACTGGATGTGGGATCAAAGGCTAGATGTTTGAGGAGGCAGAGTACATCCTTGGTGTCCCTAAGGTAAGTGTCAGTCTTCTGGACCAAAGGTCTCAGGAAAACGTCCGCCAATTGTGATAGAGGTTCCAAAATTGAACCTATCCCAGAGACTATCGGTCTCCCTGGTGGATTTTCTAGTCTCTTGTGAATTTTGGGGATAGTGTAGAAGTATGGTATAATAGGTTTCTTGTTTGTCAGAAACTCTATTTCTTTTTTGCTTAACCAATCATTGGCCTGACTTCCCTCAGTTAGGTAGGCAATTGAAATTCGTAATCGTTCTGTAGGATCCTCATTCAGTATGGCATAATTCCTCGTGTCTCCTAAAAGGCGAAGGCATTCCCTTCTGTAATCAGTAGTGTCCTGTAGGACTATTGCCCCGCCTTTATCGGCTGGCTTGATGGTGATGAGGTCATTTTTTGATAGTTCTTGTATTGCTGTTAGCTCTGCCTTGCTGGTATTGTGAAAGACTTTTACTGTGCGTGGGTCCAATTCTTGCACCTCCTTCATAACTGCTTTCTCGAAAGCTAATATTTCAACTGGTAAGTTGTGGGCCGGTGGAACAAAATTTGACTTTTTCTGTAGTCCTATATCACTCTTCGGTCATTCTTCAGATTGTTTGTCTTTAAAGAATACCTGTAATTTGATTTTTCTGAGGAATTCTTTCAGTTCACAGCAAAGTTTGAATTTGTCTGTGATTGGGGTTGGTACGAAACCTAAACCCTTGTTCAATACTTGGATCTGTGTATCTGTCAGGGTAATGGAAGACAAATTGACCACTAACTCGGGTTGTTGCTCGTGGTTGGTTCTGGTGGTCCTTTGCTCCGTGTGTGGCGTCCTGTTGTGGCTACTAGTTCTGCCCATTGTACTCCCTGGTTGGGTTTGCTCTTTGCTCGTTGAGCTGGGCGGCCTTTCCCTAAAAAAGGTTTGCCTTGGTTACCTTGATTGCCTTGGTTATTTCCCCAGTTTTGGTAGTTGGGTTGATGGTACATGGGTGGCCCATAGAAGAAGGTTGGGGGTGGAGGACCGTAATTGTATGGATCTTGATACATTGGCCACATAGGTGCCGGGTTTCCTCTATAGTTCCTCATATTTCCTCTTCCTCGTTTTGGTCTTCTGTTAGGGGTAGTATTGTAATTACTTGTTTCCCCTGAGCTGTCTGATCCTGTGTCAGATCCATCGCTATCAGTGTTGTAGCCTGGATTCCTGCTGCTGGTTCTGTAGTCATCCCTGACATATGGGTATACTTTCTCATGTGAGAATATTTTCTTGTCCTTAGATAATTTGATATATTTTGATTCCTTAAGACTGATCTTATAGTCGGACATGGTTTTATTGAGCTCGTCCAATCTTTTTTTAAGTTCTGCTGGACTCTGGAAAGATTTCAGGCGAATCTCCATGGATTGGATCTCCTCTTTCAGGGAATCTACTAGTCTGGTTGCTGTTTTTATAATCAGAACTAGCCAGTCTCTAGTACAGTGCCATGATATTTGTGACCAATCTAGCTTGAACTGTTTGTCGTGTTGAAATATGAATGGTTCGTTCCTGACTATGAGGCCTCTTGGTGCTGCATTGGCTTGTAGATATTCTGCCATCATGATGCCATGTATTAATGTTTTAATCTGTGTCCTTTTTAATTCTGTGAGTTCATCCCAACATTGGCTTGCATCACTATTGTCTTCGGTAGGTGCCCCTGCGTGTGGTAGCATAGAGGCAATAGCGCTGTCTACTTCATCTTCCGAAAAAGATAAACCTGTGTTTTGTGCCATGACGGTTTTGTGATGTTTGGCGTGTGGTGTCCAGTCACTAGGTCACTTGGGTGTACACCGTTCAGATGACCTATTGTGTAGAAATTAGAAAGAAACTCCCGCAGCCCGTGGCTGCCAAATGCAAACAAGGAATAGGGGGGAGAAAGATGTTAAACCAGACTAGGTCGGCCTCCAGTCAGTATCAGAAAATCAGGAACCCACTTTGAAGGGTTCAGAGACCTAGTTGGTGTGTGTGGTTACTGGCAATTTTGTCAGTGTGTACCAAAATGAGAAAGAAAAATTTCTTTCTAGAGTCCCCTCACTCACCGGGGTTTCCCCACGGTGACATGCTTCATCATTGGGGCCATCCCAGTTCTCTACAAAAAGGGGCGTGCTGCGACTAGCGAACTACGCACGAGCACTATTTTGTGAAACGACTATGTGTGGTGTAAAGTGTTGTGGTGGTGGAGTGGGTGTGTGATTAAAAATACCGTGCTAGTGGGCCTCAACAATTTATTCTGCTCCTAGTTTGGTATGTTAAAATGGGGTAACACTGTATTCTAAGAAAACAAAACAGGTGTGTGGAGGGTCGGGGGCAAATATTTACTGACCTTCCTGCTCGCTCCCCTATGCCAAGGTAAAAAACACACAAAAGAGCAGACAAGGTCTACAAATGGTGTGTAACTGCAATAGCGACCGTGAGGCACTAGTGGCGAGCGCATGAGATAAAGGGCTGTCAAAAATTGGAGACTATTAGTCACAAAAAGGCTAAAGTAATTCCCATCAGACCACCCATGTGGTGGAGTTACGTCATATGGGAATCAATGATCATCCCATCCCAAATCTGACCATATAGTGTCGATCCGGGAAGGGTTGTCAAAAAATAGTCCTGTTGTGACACCAAGAAGTGTTGTGAATGGACAAAGTGCAGTGCTCAAAAAGATGTGTGAAATAAAATTGACTACCAGGACACCGAAGAACATTACAATAGGAGTCCAAGTGTCAAAGATTAAAAACACGCCAAGTAGTAAGACTACTCAAAGGCGCTGTGCAGTACGGTCGACATGTTTCAGCTGTAAGAGCAATTAGCTCAGCTTTCTTCAGGACCTTAGACAGAAAAACAGCTACTGCAACTACATTTGATATGTATAAGTGAAAAATATTGTAAATGTACTAATACAGAGTTACGTATATACCAGGAACTAGTATACTTAGATGTCCACTGGAGGGAAAGAGAAGTGTCTTCTTCCTAACAAGAGAAAAAGAGAACACAAAAGACAGTATGTCAAACAACACAAAAGCTCACACGCTCACCCACCATACACACACAGAGACCGTGCAGGCACACCTGCAGGAATAAATGATATTCTGCATTCTAACAAGCATATTAGCTTTAATCACTCAGAGGCATTTCCTCTCAGTGATACTCACCCAGCTTTGTGTGGGTGATGACCTCACCTCACCCGGCAACCGCTCGGGAGTATGAGGCCCCGCTCTATAGTATAGAAATAAAAGACACAGTAAGCACACAACTTTACAATGTCCTACTCAATGGTTCTATACATATAACCCAACTGACGTGTGATAGTACACAAGATGTCACACCCAACCCTGAACACCACGAAGATTCATAAGGGGTATATAGAAATCGCACATCCTGCGATCCTTAACATCACACAGAAAACTGGTATCTATGTGTATCTCAAGGAAACTCATTTGAAAGGTAATGTGTGTCCCAACCCAATATATAGAGTATTGCATATACCCAGGACCTCCCACAGATGAAAAGGTAGGGGCCATGCCGGGTAATCCTGAACTGACTCGTAAACCGGGGATACCCTGGCCTAAACATGCGCGAGAAAGTAGCGGCTTCCGCGACGCGATTTACCGCGATTACTCTCAACCTTGACTCCACGGTCAATTTATCATCCAATCAAACAAAGGTTTAAAAGTCGGAAGGGTGTGAACATTTTCACCTCCACTTCCGCTCGTGTCTGCAGCGAGAGCACCGACGGACAGGTGAGTCAGAGAGTGCTCGCTTTAGAGTTCAGTGAGTAACCTATTCCCGGTGTACTAGTTAGTGTAAGAGGACCCGGTAGGCCCTTATTCTTTGATCTTTGTTTAGGCCAGGGTATCCCCGGTTTACGAGTCAGTTCAGGATTACCCGGCATGGCCCCTACCTTTTCATCTGTGGGAGGTCCTGGGTATCCTGCTTGTGGATATGCGGGGAGAGCTCAGAAGCCCTTGAATAGGTCTGGCCCAGGTAGCAACTTAGGGGCAAATGCCCCAAAAGAACCCTCCTCTCATACAGCAACGCGGAGGTCGTGGCATTTTATAATATGCAATACTCTATATAGTGGGTTAGGACACACATTACCTTTCAAAGGAGTTTCCTTGAGATACACATAGATACCAGTTTTCTGTGTGATGTTAAGGATCGCAGGATGTGCGATTTCTATATACCCCTTATGAATCTTCGTGGTGTTCAGGGTTGGGTGTGACATCTTGTGTACTATCACACGTCAGTTGGGTTATATGTATAGAACCATTGAGTAGGACATTGTAAAGTTGTGTGCTTACTGTGTCTTTTATTTCTATACTATAGAGCGGGGCCTCATACTCCCGAGCGGTTGCCGGGTGAGGTGAGGTCATCACCCACACAAAGCTGGGTGAGTATCACTGAGAGGAAATGCCTCTGAGTGATTAAAGCTAATATGCTTGTTAGAATGCAGAATATAATTTATTCCTGCAGGTGTGCCTGCACGGTCTCTGTGTGTGTACGGTGGGTGAGCGTGTGAGCTTTTGTGTTGTTTGACATACTGTCTTTTGTGTTCTCTTTTTCTCTTGTTAGGAAGAAGACACTTCTCTTTCCCTCCAGTGGACATCTAAGTATACTAGTTCCTGGTATATACGTAACTCTGTATTAGTACATTTAAAATATTTTTCACTTATACATATCAAATGTAGTTGCAGTAGCTGTTTTTCTGTCTAAGGTCCTGAAGAAAGCTGAGCTAATTGCTCTTACAGCTGAAACATGTCGACCGTACTGCACAGCGCCTTTGAGTAGTCTTACTACTTGGCGTGTTTTTAATCTTTGACACTTGGACTCCTATTGTAATGTTCTTCGGTGTCCTGGTAGTCAATTTTATTTCACACATCTTTTTGAGCACTGCACTTTGTCCATTCACAACACTTCTTGGTGTCACAACAGGACTATTTTTTGACAACCCTTCCCGGATCGACACTATATGGTCAGATTTGGGATGGGATGATCATTGATTCCCATATGACGTAACTCCACCACATGGGTGGTCTGATGGGAATTACTTTAGCCTTTTTGTGACTAATAGTCTCCAATTTTTGACAGCCCTTTATCTCATGCGCTCGCCACTAGTGCCTCACGGTCGCTATTGCAGTTACACAACATTTGTAGACCTTGTCTGCTCTTTTGTGTGTTTTTTAACACTGTATTCTAACCTTAAATTTGGGCTAAATCAGTGTTCTGTGGTCGACATGTTTCAAGCTCCCCAAGCTTTTCATCAGGACCATACAGGGTCCAGCCCTGTATTTTCCACTCCTTTATTTAAATAAATAGGTTGTGTTTCAAAATTATTTGTTGTACTATGCGCTGTTAATGGTTAAACATGCGTTTGTATACATACGATTTGTATCCTATTTGTATTTCTGTAAAAGAGAATGACACTTGGTTAGTGGCAAACATCCCCCCTAAAGAGCAAGGGGATCACACATGTAGCTCACTTTGTCTAGGGCGTGAGTGTGCCTTGTGCACCATATCGGTGCGTGCAGGCTCTCAAAACCTGTGCAAGTATAAAAAAGAACTGTGAAGAAAGTGGTTTTTGTGAATTCACACATTTAAATGACACAGGACTTAATGTGACTATAGACACGACACACAACATATATACATAAAATATTGTCATGGCAAAGGGCATATTTACATGTATGAGTGTTAGGTTACACTTCATGGTCTCAGGCGAGGGCAGGATCGCCTCGTGGAAACATTGCTGTGAAATTTAGAGATGATAGTTACATTTCTTTCTCATCTGTAACTGTGCGTTTTTATCATGAAGAGTTCGAACCTTTAAGGACTTGAAATTACAGCATTATTTCGCGATGTTCTACTTACTTCCTATCGGCAAACCCGCTCGGTACTACCTGTTCGATCCTCACCCGACCGCATATTAATGCTGGAAGGGTACGCCGGTGTATTTAGCATCACCGCGCTTCCGGGTTCGGAGCGTTTACGAACAACTAGACCGTTCCATATGTGGTGGCCATCTTGAAAGTATGTTGATCAAGTAGGCGCGAGTGTGATGTAAGATCAATTGTAGAAATTGTATTTGGCCATGTTTTTGAAAACTGAGTTTTTTGTTAATGCCCCAATGTTGAGCTTTCGTTTCATATAATTTAGAACACAGTTTTTAGAAAAGATAAAAAGTCATTATTTTTTTCGAATAGTTGATCGGGAAAGTAGTTGAACCCATCAGGTTTAAGGTTATTTAAGTTTTGGGTTCTGTGATAGTAGTATATTACTTTCCTTTGCAGCTATATGGGTTTGCTTACTGTTTTGGATAAAGTTCAGAAGGTTTATTAGATATTGTGAATGGTCCGAGTGATTCAGAGAGAGAATAATAGGCCTCCATGGTGTATTGTTGTTTTCTGTTGGTCACGTTAGATTCTGAATGCGCCCCATGGGATTTCATCGTTGAGCCCAACGGTGTCAGTGTGTAATCGGAACACCCATCTTTGTTCTCGTTCATGGAGAATTCTGTCGAGGTTGTCCTTGTTTTTTACTGTTTCCAACACCACCCAAGTTAAGTCATTGGGTGTGTGGTTCTGCTCGATGAAGTGAGTAGTCATCCTGGTGGTGGCTCGTTTGCACCTGATGTTACTCCTATGCTCCACTATGTGGGTACTGACCTTTCTTGTGGTCATTCCTACATAGTGTAAGTTACATGTGCATGTTATTAGATACACCACTCCACTGGTGTTGCAATTGGAAAAACCTCTTAGTTCCCATTTTGTAGCGTTGTTGAAGGTTACAATTTTTGTTGCAGATGTTAAGTGACAGACACTACAATTGTTACAGGGAAAATGTCCACTTGGTAGTGGTTGGGTTCTTATTGTCTGGTTTGTGGGTATGGGGCGAGTGTGAACTAGGAAATCTTTCAAGTTTTTCCCCCGGCGGTGGCTGAACATAGGAGTGGGTATGGTCAGTCCTCCACTGTTGACCATAGGCCAATGTTTTTTGATTATTTTGGCCACTGTGTCTGACACTTGGTTGTATGTAGTAATGCAGATTGGTCTGGTGTTTTCTGATTCTGTTTTCTCTTTTGGTTCCAAAAGGGCATCCCTGTTATTGTTTCCAGCCCGTTTTTTTGCTTCCTTAATCAGTTTGCTAGGATACTTCCTGTGTTTCAGCTTATTACTCAGATCTTCTGCTTGGATCAAGTAATCATCTTTGTGGCTGCAATTCCTTCTTAATCGTAGGAATTGCCCGAAAGGAAGATTCTGTCTGAGGTGGCGAGGATGAAAACTGTCATAAGCTAAGAGACAGTTACGTGATGTTTCTTTGAAGTGGGTTGTTATGACAAGTTTACCTGATTCAGCATGTATGTTCAAATCCAAGAACACTAAATTGGTCTTACTCATTGAGCATGTGAAATTTAGGAAGGGATCTTGTGTGTTAAGCCAAGTCAAGAATGTTTTTGCTTCTTCCTCTGTGCCTTGCCAGATTAAGAAAATGTCATTGATGTAACGTTTCCATTCCAAAATATTGTGTCTGTAGGGGTTTCTCTCATTCAAAATTTTGTTCTTCTCCAATTGATGAACATACAGGCCCGCTATGCTCGGCGCAAAAGTGCTGCCCATGCTGGTCCCGTGTTGTTGTTTGTACAGTGTGGTTTCGAAACGGAAAAAATTCTCAGACAGTGCTGGCTGGCAACATTCCATCACTACATGTCGTGGGGTGTGGAATTCCCATTCACTCTCAAACAGTACTTCTTCCAGTATTTGTAAGGTCTCTGTGTGTGGCAAACTAGTATATGTAAATGTAAATGTAAATGTAAATGTATTGCGATTTATATAGCGCACGTATCACCCGAAGGCATCAAGGCGCTTGCCTTGGGAACCCGTCCTGGTATTCCCCTGTGAGATAACCCCAGCAGGGTATCCACAAGGTGAAAGCCAGGCATCCCGCCGCGAGGGGCCGTAGTGGAGATTAAGCAAGCTATTGCCCCGGGTCGCAGAGTGTGAACCCGTGAGTCGAGTAGGCACCGGAACGAGAATTATCGAGTCTGTGGAATTTTTGAGCCCAAGATCCGCCAAGGCGGGGAATTGAACCCTGGTCCAGGACCGATCTCGGCTTCCGGGTCTGCCGCCTCTAACCCCTGAGCCACACTTCTCCATATAAACTTTCCACATCCAGGCTGATGAGGATACTGGATGTGGGATCAAAGGCTAGATCTTTGAGGAGGCAGAGTACATCCTTGGTGTCACTAAGGTAAGTGTCAGTCTTCTGGACCAAAGGTCTCAGGAAAACGTCCGCGAATTGTGATAGAGGTTCCAAAATTGAACCTATCCCAGAGACTATCGGTCTCCCTGGTGGATTTTCTAGTCTCTTGTGAATTTTGGGGATAGTGTAGAAGTATGGTATAATAGGTTTCTTGTTTGTCAGAAACTCTATTTCTTTTTTGCTTAACCAATCATTGGCCTGACAAACAGTTCAAGCTAGATTGGTAACAAATATCATGGCACTGTACTAGAGACAGGCTAGTTCTGATTATAAAAACAGCAACCAGACTAGTAGATTCCCTGAAAGAGGAGATCCAATCCATGGAGATTCGCCTGAAATCTTTCCAGAGTCCAGCAGAACTTAAAAAAAGATTGGACGAGCTCAATAAAACCATGTCCGACTTTGAGATCAGTCTTAAGGACTCAAAATATATCAAATTATCAAAGGACAAGAAAATATTCTCACATGAGAAAGTATACCCATATGTCAGGGATGACTACAGAACCAGCAGCAGGAATCCAGGCTACAACACTGATAGCGATGGATCTGACACAGGATCAGACAGCTCAGGGGGAACAAGTAATTACAATACTACCCCTAACAGAAGACCAAAACGAGGAAGAGGAAATATGAGGAACTATAGAGGAAACCCGGCACCTATGTGGCCAATGTATCAAGATCCATACAATTACGGTCCTCCACCCCCACCCTTCTTCTATGGGCCACCCATGTACCATCAACCCAACTACCAAAACTGGGGAAATAACCAAGGCAATCAAGGTAACCAAGGCAAACCTTTTTTAGGGAAAGGCCGCCCAGCTCAACGAGCAAAGAGCAAACCCAACCAGGGAGTACAATGCGCAGAACCAGTAGCCACAACAGGACGCCACACACGGAGCAAAGGACCACCAGAACCAACCACGAGCAACAACCCGAGTTAGTGGTCAATTTGTCTTCCATTACCCTGACAGATACACAGATCCAAGTATTGAACAAGGGTTTAGGTTTCGTACCAACCCCAATCACAGACAAATTCAAACTTTGCTGTGAACTGAAAGAATTCCTCAGAAAAATCACATTTAAAGGTATTCTTTAAAGACAAACAATCTGAAGAACGACCGAAGAGCGATATAGGACTACAGAAAAAGTCAAATTTTGTTCCACCGGCCCACAACTTACCAGTTGAAATATTAGCTTTCGAGAAAGCAGTTATGAAGGAGGTGCAAGAATTGGACCCGCGCACAGTAAAAGTCTTTCACAATACCAGCAAGGCAGAGCTAACAGCATTACAAGAACTATCAAAAAATGACCTCATCACCATCAAGCCAGCCGACAAAGGCGGGGCTATAGTCCTACAGGACACTACTGATTACAGAAGGGAATGCCTTCGCCTTTTAGGAGACACGAGGAATTATGCCATACTGAATGAGGATCCTACAGAACGATTACGAATTTCAATTGCCTACCTAACTGAGGAATGTCAGGCCAATTATTGGTTAAGCAAAAAAGAAATAGAGTTTCTGACAAACAAGAAACCTATTACACCATACTTCTACACTATCCCCAAAATTCACAAGAGACTAGAAAATCCACCAGGGAGACCGATAGTCTCTGGGATAGGTTCAATTTTGGAACCTCTATCACAATTCGCGGACGTTTTCCTGAGACCTTTGGTCCAGAAGACTGACACTTACCTTAGGGACACCAAGTATGTACTCTGCCTCCTCAAAGATCTAGCCTTTGATCCCACATCCAGTATCCTCATCAGCCTGGATGTGGAAAGTTTATATACTAGTTTGCCACACACAGAGACCTTACAAATACTGGAAGAAGTACTGTTTGAGAGTGAATGGGAATTCCACACCCCACGACATGTAGTGATGGAATGTTGCCAGCTAGCACTGTCTGAGAATTTTTTCCGTTTCGAAACCACACTGTACAAACAACAACACGGGACCAGCATGGGCAGCACTTTTGCGCCGAGCGGGCCTGTATGTTCATCAATTGGAGAAGAACACAATTTTGAATGAGAGAAACCCCTACAGACACCATATTTTAGAATGGAAACGTTACATCGATGACATTTTCTTAATCTGGCAAGCAAAAACCTTCTTGACTTGGCTTAACACATAAGATCCCTTCCTAAATTTCACATGCTCAATGAGTAAGACCAATTTAGTGTTCTTGGATTTGAACATACATGCTGAATCAGGTAAACTTGTCACAACAACCCACTTCAAAGAGACATCACGTAACTGTCTCTTAGCTTATGACAGTTTTCATCCTCGCCACCTCAGACAGAATCTTCCTTTCGGGCAATTCCTACGATTAAGAAGGAATTGCAGCCACAAAGATGATTACTTGATCCAAGCAGAAGATCTGAGTAATAAGCTGAAACACAGGAAGTATCCTAGCAAACTGATTAAGGAAGCCAAAAAACGGGCTGGAAACAATAACAGGGATGCCCTTTTGGAACCAAAAGAGAAAACAGAATCAGAAAACACCAGACCAATCTGCATTACTACATACAACCAAGTGTCAGACACAGTGGCCAAAATAATCAAAAAACATTGGCCTATGGTCAACAGTGGAGGACTGACCATACCCACTCCTATGTTCAGCCACCGCCAGGGGAAAAACTTGAAAGATTTCCTAGTTCACACTCGCCCCATACCCACAAACCAGACAATAAGAACCCAACCACTACCAAGTGGACATTTTCCCTGTAACAATTGTAGTGTCTGTCACTTAACATCTGCAACAAAAATTGTAACCTTCAACAACGCTACAAAAAGGGAACTAAGAGGTTTTTCCAATTGCAACACCAGTGGAGTGGTGTATCTAATAACATGCACATGTAACTTACACTATGTAGGAATGACCACAAGAAAGGTCAGTACCCGCATAGTGGAGCATAGGAGTAACATCAGGTGCAAACGAGCCACCACCAGGATGACTACTCACTTCATCGAGCAGAACCACACACCCAATGACTTAACTTGGGTGGTGTTGGAAACAGTAAAAAACAAGGACAACCTCAACAGAATTCTCCATGAACGAGAACAAAGATGGGTGTTCCGATTACACACTGACACCGTTGGGCTCAACGATGAAATCCCATGGGGCGCATTCAGAATCTAACGTGACCAACAGAAAACAACAATACACCATGGAGGTCTATTATTCTCTCTCTGAATCACTCGGACCATTCACAATATCTAATAAACCTTCTGAACTTTATCCAAAACAGTAAGCAAACCCATATAGCTGTAAAGGAAAGTAATATATTACTATCACAGAACCCAAAACTTAAATAACCTTAAACCTGATGGGTTCAACTACTTTCCCGATCAACTATTCGAAATAAATATTGACTTTTTATCTTTTCTAAAAACTGTGTTCTAAATTATATGAAACGAAAGCTCAACATTGGGGCATTAACAAAAAACTCCGTTTTCAAAAACATTGCCAAATACAAATTCTACAATTGATCTTACATCACACTCGCGCCCACTTGATCGACATACTTTCAAGATGGCCGCCATATATGGAACGGTCTAGTTGTTCGTAAACGCTCCGAACCCGGAAGCGCGGTGATGCTAAATACACCGGCGTACCCTTCCAGCATTAATATGCGGTCGGGTGAGGATCGAACAGGTAGTACCGAGCGGGTTTGCCGATAGGAAGTAAGTAGAACATCGCGAAATAATGCTGTAATTTCAAGTCCTTAAAGGTTCGAACTCTTCATGATAAAAACGCACAGTTACAGATGAGAAAGAAATGTAACTATCATCTCTAAATTTCACAGCAATGTTTCCACGAGGCGATCCTGCCCTCGCCTGAGACCATGAAGTGTAACCTAACACTCATACATGTAAATATGCCCTTTGCCATGACAATATTTTATGTATATATGTTGTGTGTCGTGTCTATAGTCACATTAAGTCCTGTGTCATTTAAATGTGTGAATTCACAAAAACCACTTTCTTCACAGTTCTTTTTTATACTTGCACAGGTTTTGAGAGCCTGCACGCACCGATATGGTGCACAAGGCACACTCACGCCCTAGACGAAGTGAGCTACATGTGTGATCCCCTTGTTCTTTAGGGGGGATGTTTGCCACTAACCAAGTGTCATTCTCCTTTACAGAAATACGAATAGGATACAAATCGTATGTATACAAACGCATGTTTAACCATTAACAGCGCATAGTACAACAAATAATTTTGAAACACAACCTATTTATTTAAATAAAGGAGTGGAAAATACAGGGCTGGACCCTGTATGGTCCTGATGAAAAGCTTGGGGAGCTTGAAACATGTCGACCACAGAACACTGATCTAGCCCAAATTTAAGGTTAGAATACAGTGTTATCCCATTTTAACATACCAAACTAGGAGCAGAATAAATTGTTGAGGCCCACTAGCACGGTATTTTTAATCACACACCCACTCCACCACCACAACACTTTACACCACACATAGTCGTTTCACAAAATAGTGCTCCTGCGTAGTTCGCTAGTCGCAGCACGCCCCTTTTCGTAGAGAACTGGGATGGCCCCAATGATGAAGCATGTCACCGTGGGGAAACCCCGGTGAGTGAGGGGACTCTAGAAAGAAATTTTTCTTTCTCATTTTGGTACACACTGACAAAATTGCCAGTAACCACACACACCAACTAGGTCTCTGAACCCTTCAAAGTGGGTTCCTGATTTTCTGATACTGACTGGAGGCCGACCTAGTCTGGTTTAACCTCTTTCTCCCCCCTATTCCTTGTTTGCATTTGGCAGCCACGGGCTGCAGGAGTTTCTTTCTAATTTCTACACAATAGGTCATCTGAACGGTGTACACCCAAGTGACCTAGTGACAGGACACCACACGCCAAACATCACAAAACCGTCATGGCACAAAACACAGGTTTATCTTTTTCGGAAGATGAAGTAGACAGCGCTATTGCCTCTATGCTACCACACGCAGGGGCACCTACCGGAGACAATAGTGATGCAAGCCAATGTTGGGATGAACTCACAGAATTAAAAAGGACACAGATTAAAACATTAATACATGGCATCATGATGGCCGAATATCTACAAGCCAATGCAGCACCAAGAGGCCTCATAGTCAGGAACGAACCATTCATATTTCAACACGACAAACAGTTCAAGCTAGATTGGTCACAAATATCATGGCACTGTACTAGAGACTGGCTAGTTCTGATTATAAAAACAGCAACCAGACTAGTAGATTCCCTGAAAGAGGAGATCCAATCCATGGAGATTCGCCTGAAATCTTTCCAGAGTCCAGCAGAACTTAAAAAAAGATTGGACGAGCTCAATAAAACCATGTCCGACTTTGAGATCAGTCTTAAGGACTCAAAATATATCAAATTATCTAAGGACAAGAAAATATTCTCACATGAGAAAGTATACCCATATGTCACGGATGACTACAGAACCAGCAGCAGGAATCCAGGCTACAACACTGATAGCGATGGATCTGACACAGGATCAGACAGCTCAGGGGGAACAAGTAATTACAATACTACCCCTAACAGAAGACCAAAACGAGGAAGAGGAAATATGAGGAACTATAGAGGAAACCCGGCACCTATGTGGCCAATGTATCAAGATCCATACAATTACGGTCCTCCACCCCCACCCTTCTTCTATGGGCCACCCATGTACCATCAACCCAACTACCAAAACTGGGGAAATAACCAAGGCAATCAAGGTAACCAAGGCAAACCTTTTTTAGGGAGAGGCCGCCCAGCTCAACGAGCAAAGAGCAAACCCAACCAGGGAGTACAATGGGCAGAACCAGTAGCCACAACAGGACGCCACACACGGAGCAAAGGACCACCAGAACCAACCACGAGCAACAACCCGAGTTAGTGGTCAATTTGTCTTCCATTACCCTGACAGATACACAGATCCAAGTATTGAACAAGGGTTTAGGTTTCGTACCAACCCCAATCACAGACAAATTCAAACTTTGCTGTGAACTGAAAGAATTCCTCAGAAAAATCAAATTACAGGTATTCTTTAAAGACAAACAATCTGAAGAACGACCGAAGAGCGATACAGGACTACAGAAAAAGTCAAATTTTGTTCCACCGGCCCACAACTTACCAGTTGAAATATTAGCTTTCGAGAAAGCAGTTATGAAGGAGGTGCAAGAATTGGACCCACGCACAGTAAAAGTCTTTCACAATACCAGCAAGGCAGAGCTAACAGCAATACAAGAACTATCAAAAAATGACCTCATCACCATCAAGCCAGCCGATAAAGGCGGGGCAATAGTCCAACAGGACACTACTGATCACAGAAGGGAATGCCTTCGCCTTTTAGGAGACACGAGGAATTATTCCATACTGAATGAGGATCCTACAGAACGATTACGAATTTCAATTGCCTACCTAACTGAGGAATGTCAGGCCAATGATTGGTTAAGCAAAAAAGAAATAGAGTTTCTGAAAAACAAGAAACCTATTATACCATACTTCTACACTATCCCCAAAATTCACAAGAGACTAGAAAATCCACCAGGGAGACTGATAGTCTCTGGGATAGGTTCAATTTTGGAACCTCTATCACAATTCGCGGACGTTTTCCTGAGACCTTTGGTCCAGAAGACTGACACTTACCTTAGTATGTACTCTGCCTCCTCAAAGATCTAGCCTTTGATCCAACATCCAGTATCCTCATCAGCCTGGATGTGGAAAGTTTATATACTAGTTTGCCACACACAGAGACCTTACAAATACTGGAAGAAGTACTGTTTGAGAGTGAATGGGAATTCTACACCCCACGACATGTAGTGATGGAATGTTGCCAGCTAGCACTGTCTGAGAATTTTTTCCGTTTCGAAACCACACTGTACAAACAACAACACAGGACCAGCATGGGCAGCACTTTTGCGCCAAGCATAGCGGGCCTGTATGTTCATCAATTGGAGAAGAACAAAATTTTGAATGAGAGAAACCCCTACAGACACCATATTTTGGAATGGAAACGTTACATCGATGACATTTTATTAATCTGGCAAGGCACAGAGGAAGAAGCAAAAACCTTCGTGACTTGGCTTAACACACAAGATCCCTTCCTAAATTTCACATGCTCAATGAGTAAAACCAATTTAGTGTTCTTGGATTTGAACATACATGCTGAATCAGGTAAACTTGTCACAACAACCCACTTCAAAGAGACATCACGTAACTGTCTCTTAGCTTATGACAGTTTTCATCCTCGCCACCTCAGACAGAATCTTCCTTTCGGGCAATTCCTACGATTAAGAAGGAATTGCAGCCACAAAGATGATTACTTGATCCAAGCAGAAGATCTGAGTAATAAGCTGAAACACAGGAAGTATCCTAGCAAACTGATTAAGGAAGCCAAAAAACGGGCTGGAAACAATAACAGGGATGCCCTTTTGGAACCAAAAGAGAAAACAGAATCAGAAAACACCAGACCAATCTGCATTACTACATACAACCAAGTGTCAGACACAGTGGCCAAAATAATCAAAAAACATTGGCCTAGGGTCAACAGTGGAGGACTGACCATACCCACTCCTATGTTCAGCCACCGCCGGGGGAAAAACTTGAAAGATTTCCTAGTTCACACTCGCCCCATACCCACAAACCAGACAATAAGAACCCAACCACTACCAAGTGGACATTTTCCCTGTAACAATTGTAGTGTTTGTCACTTAACATCTGCAACAAAAATTGTAACCTTCAACAACGCTACAAAATGGGAACTAAGAGGTTTTTCCAATTGCAACACCAGTGGAGTGGTGTATCTAATAACATGCACATGTAACTTACACTATGTAGGAATAACCGCAAGAAAGGTCAGTACCCGCATAGTGGAGCATAGGAGTAACATCAGGTGCAAACGAGCCACCACCAGGATGACTACTCACTTCATCGAGCAGAACCACACACCCAATGACTTAACTTGGGTGGTGTTGGAAACAGTAAAAAACAAGGACAACCTCGACAGAATTCTCCATGAACGAGAACAAAGATGGGTGTTCAGATTAAACACTGACACCGTTGGGCTCAACGATGAAATCCCATGGGGCGCATTCAGAATCTAACGTGACCAACAGAAAACAACAATACACCATGGAGGTCTATTATTCTCTCTCTGAATCACTCGGACCATTCACAATATCTAATAAACCTTCTGAACTTTATCCAAAACAGTAAGCAAACCCATATAGCTGCAAAGGAAAGTAATATACTACTATCACAGAACCCAAAACTTAAATAACCTTAAACCTGATGGGTTCAACTACTTTCCCGATCAACTATTCGAAATAAATAATGACTTTTTATCTTTTCTAAAAACTGTGTTCTAAATTATATGAAACGAAAGCTCAACATTGGGGCATTAACAAAAAACTCTGTTTTCAAAAACATGGCCAAATACAAATTCTACAATTGATCTTACATCACACTCGCGCCCACTTGATCGACATACTTTCAAGATGGCCGCAACATATGGAACGGTCTAGTTGTTCGTAAACGCTCCGAACCCGGAAGTGCGGTGATGCTAAATACACCGGCGTACCCTTCCGTCATTAATATGCGGTCGGGTGAGGATCGAACAGGTAGTACCGAGCGGGTTTGCCGATAGGAAGTAAGTAGAACATCGCGAAATAATGCTGTAATTTCAAGTCCTTAAAGGTTCGAACTCTTCATGATAAAAACGCACAGTTACAGATGAGAAAGAAATGTAACTATCATCTCTAAATTTCACAGCAATGTTTCCACGAGGCGATCCTGCCCTCGCCTGAGACCATGAAGTGTAACCTAACACTCATACATGTAAATATGCCCTTTGCCATGACAATATTTTATGTATATATGTTGTGTGTCGTGTCTATAGTCACATTAAGTCCTGTGTCATTTAAATGTGTGAATTCACAAAAACCACTTTCTTCACAGTTCTTTTTTATACTTGCACAGGTTTTGAGAGCCTGCACGCACCGATATGGTGCACAAGGCACACTCACACCCTAGACAAAGTGAGCTACATGTGTGATCCCCTTGCTCTTTAGGGGGGATGTTTGCCACTAACCAAGTGTCATTCTCTTTAACAGAAATACGAATAGGATACAAATCGTATGTATACAAACACATGTTTAACCATTAACAGCGCATAGTACAACAAATAATTTTGAAACACAACCTATTTATTTAAATAAAGGAGTGGAAAATACAGGGCTGGACCCTGTATGGTCCTGATGAAAAGCTTGGGGAGCTTGAAACATGTCGACCACAGAACACTGATCTAGCCCAAATTTAAGGTTAGAATACAGTGTTACCCCATTTTAACATACCAAACTAGGAGCAGAATAAATTGTTGAGGCCCACTAGCACGGTATTTTTAATCACACACCCACTCCACCACCACAACACTTTACACCACACATAGTCGTTTCACAAAATAGTGCTCCTGCGTAGTTCGCTAGTCGCAGCACGCCCCTTTTCGTAGAGAACTGGGATGGCCCCAATGATGAAGCATGTCACCGTGGGGAAACCCCGGTGAGTGAGGGGACTCTAGAAAGAAATTTTTCTTTCTCATTTTGGTACACACTGACAAAATTGCCAGTAACCACACAAACCAACTAGGTCTCTGAACCCTTCAAAGTGGGTTCCTGATTTTCTGATACATTTTAATGATACACTTTTAAATGATGTTGCTATTGCATTTAATGGACTTAAAAGTCTAAATAAAGTATTTTCTCTCTCATGCCTCAGAAAGACTCAAGATAGTTAGACGTCAGCTTTGTCCAATGAGTAAAAAGCCTGAACCTATTTCCCCATGTTTTTCGATGAAGTTGTCTCCAAAGAATAAGACTCGCACTCCTTGTCCAGTCTCTGAACTAGCCACATTTGCCAGCTATCAATATTACTCAGCAATTGCGTGCAGCCATTCTAATAAGATCAACTAATTGGCATTTCTGAAAAAAACAAATCAATATGTGTGCCCAACTAAATATTGTTTCCAGATCAATGTACTTCCAGGATGGCCTGTTCAGCCATACTGGGTAATTTTGTAAGTGGCTCGATCACATTTAACAACTCATCATGGTATGCAGTCCATACGTTGCTGTTAACCCTCATAGTGTCATGAACACGCCTTGCTAAATGCAATGCGCCTATGAAACTCAGATTTAATTTTTAATCTATGACTCTTGTCCAAGTGTTCTCTCAAATAACTCTAAAATATTCATGCGGGATTCGGTTAGAGTAGTTTGTGTTCTAGTCGCTGGTTCAAGCCAGGAAGCAAGAGCAGCCATGCAAGTAGCCTAACGCAGACCCACCTGACCACTGGCAATAAGGATCATAGCGAAAAGGCAGCCAGAACATGGAGTATAAAATAGGGCCTCGGTCAGGAAGAGCATGATGTGAGGAAACAAACAGGGTAACACACACACTGAAAGTTAACCATAAACTCTATTTTTACAAGCATGGACTGAACTGCTGCTTAAAACAAAAACAGCAAACAAGACATTTGTTTGACGAAAAGACTGCCTCTTTATTGCCTATTGTAGAACCCGGTCTTGGTTACTGGAGTTTGTGTTATTCTGCAGCTGCTATTAACCCCTTCCGTGCGGGGCTGTTTCCCCCGCTGTGCTGGGGGGGCGCGTACTGCGCCCCGGTGCTCATGACGAGGTCAGCTCGTCATGAGCTACGGCACTTTGGTGCTCATGACGAGCTGAGCTCGTCATGGCCACACCTGTTCCAATGGTACGTTCAGCACAGCAGGGGAATCAGCCTAGCATGCGAGCGTTCCATGGAACTGGCTAGGTCATGACGAGCTCAGCTCGTCATGAGCACCGGAGCGCCGTAGCTCATGACGAGCTGACCTCATCATGAGCACCCATGGGGTTAAATAAAAGCAATCATTGAGATGTCATAATAGAGCCTCAAGTTTTCCATTCCAACAAATCATATGCCAGCAATTCTTATTGCTCTCGAGAGAATATTGCCAATGTCCAAGAGGCATTAAGGATGTCATCGTTCTAAGATGGCCACCATGTTCATTTGCATAACTACATAGCGACTACACAGTGCCTCATACCGCGGAGAGCCCGCTTCCACTGGGAATTAGAAGGCAATTGACTATTTAATACCATGATAACAGGTTGTCCCTTAGTACATGGTTCACTGTATCCTTGTTTTTACACCTCTGAAAACATTTTCAACACGCACAAATATGTCAGCCAAGCAAAAGTGCATGCACTTAGCTGGTGTGTGTCAGAAGGGGTGATGCTCTCAGAAAGAGCACCACCATAAAACACACACCACGAGCAGAACGTACCACAAAAAGAAAATAGCAGTGTCCATCCATTGCAATGCAGGTACGTTTTGCATTGCTGCACAGCAATGGATGTCCCCAGTTGATGTACATGAAGTGATGGCGCGGGATTACCAGTCCAGGATTTTCACTAACACAACATACTCACCTGGGCCCATAAACAAACACACTACTAGACTGGTAATCACCTTTTTCTGCCTATCAGGGGTTTATTAACTTTTAGGACTTACACATTTACACCATGACTTACCAAATCCTTGTCACTGATGCTCTAAGTCCTAAATCTAATGGATAAAAAGAAGTTATAATATTAGATAATAATATAACGTTTACTTTTCATAAAATAACTAACCCTGGGCGTAGTGGGCGTAGTGGAGCTACGCAAAGCTACGCAAAGTGGGTAAGAAACTACGCCCACCTGCGCACTTCGCGTAGCACCACTACGCGCCGCATGCCCCCCTCTCCTACATACCTAATTTAATGAAATGGTCACATAAACAAATAAAAGACACTTACCTTGTCCGCTGCGTCCTGGGGCTCTCTCTGCTCGTTCACGCCACCGTCTGCTAACCAATGCGCATGCGCATTGGTTAGCAGACGGTGGCGTGAACGAGCAGAGGGAGCCCTGTGACGCCGCGGACAAGGTAAGTGTCTTTTATTTGTTTATGTGCCCATTTCATTAAATTAGGTATCTTTGGGAGGGCGGGAGGGAGGCAGGTGGCGGGCAACTTCGCTACGCCCAAGGAGTGGGCGTAGTGTTGCCTGCTTCGCCTACTTTGCAAAGGGCGAAGTAGGCAACACTAGGCCTACTTCGTGGGCGTAGCGAAGTCCTTCGTCCAGGGTTAAAAATAACCACAGACTCAGGATGTTTTAAACACGTTATCTCTGCAATGTTTTGTGAGTCAGGTGCCACAGTAGTAAAATTAGGGACTTTGCAAGTAAGAAAATAATTATTAAAACATAAATCTTGCAAGACTTTAAGAAAATACCTTTAGAAATTGGTACCTGGGAAGGGTGGAAAAGGGAAAACAGTATAAGCACATACCACACAGATTATATTTACCTAGAACGGTGCGAGGACAAACCCTGGCCATGGACTGGGACAAGAAAAGGGTCCCGGCTATTCAGGTGCCGACAGGAAAGGTGCTGGACAGGACAGGCAACTTGCCCTAAGTGCAAAACCAGCATCACACCCCTCTCTATTGCACTCTCGGACCAGAACTGGGTAGATCGATTCTTCTCCCTCAGCTACCTGCTGATTCTTCTTTCAAAGTGCTCGACTAGCACTCTGTTCTCAATTTCTCCTTCAGCATTCGTTGGGTCCGTGACAGGTCTGTAACAAGTCGGACAATCTACCTGATTAAGCCTACCTTAGTTATACCATTTCCAGGGACGTGTACCACGCCCCAATGTTGCAAATTTGTGTATTCCATAATTTGTTTGGTCAGAAAAGCGAGGAGAGGTCATCACACCATACTAGTATGAGATCATTTCTATTCATAATAGTTGATCAAGTTCCCGCCCAAAATTTACTTTCCCATGCTTTTTATTCCACCCAGTAATAATATTTCAATTCATATACAATTTTTTATGTTCTGTGCTTTTTCATCCTCTTGCTCCTGGTCACAAGGTAAGTTTCCCACGAACGTTGCGAATAAGATGGGAACTGGCATC